>NW_018743941.1:0-39661 GCF_001683475.1 Chenopodium quinoa | reverse complement strand
GACTTACGTTTAATTCAATTAGCTTTGTTTCAATGTGTTTGACTTTCATTTGATTCAATTAGCTTTGTAGAATGCATTTGACTTTCATTTGATTCAAATAGCATTTTATGAATGTGTTTGATTTTCATTTGATCTAATTAGATTTTTTTAGATGTTTTTGAATTTCATTTGATTCAATTAGCTTTGTTGAATGCATTTGACTTTCATTTCATTTAAAAAGCTATGTTGGAATGTTATTGACTTACGTTGGATTTACTTAGCTTTGTTTGAATGTGTTTGAATTTATTTGAATAAATTAGCTTTGTAGAATGCATTTGACCTTCATATGATTTAAAAAGCTCTTTTTGAAAGTGTTTGACTTTCATTTGATTCAATTAGATTAGTTTGAATGTGTTTGACTTTCATTTGATTTAATTAGCTTTTTAGAATGCATTTGACTTTCATTTGATTCAAATAGTTTTGTTTGAATTTGTTTGACTTTCATTGATCTAATTAGATTTTTTAGATGTTTTTAAATTTCATTTGATTCAATTAGCTTTGTTGAATGCATTTGACCTTCATTTGATTCAAAAAGCTATGTTTAATGTGTTTGACTTACATTGGATTTAATTAGCTTAGTTTGAATGTGTTTGACTTTCATTTAATTCAATTAGCTTTGTAGAATGCATTTGACTTTCATTTGATTCAAAAATCTCTTTTTGAATGTGTTTGACTTTCATTTGATTCAATTAGGTTGTTTGAATGTGTTTGACTTTCATTAGATTATAATAGTTTTGTTTTTATGTGTTTGACTTTCGTTTGATTCAATTGGCTTTGTTTGAATGTGTTTGACTTTCATTTGATTCAATTAGCTTTGTAGAATGCATTTGACATTCATTTGATTCAAATAGTTTTGTTTGAATGTTTTTTACTTTCTTTTGATTCAATTTGCTTTGTTCGAATGTTTTTGACTTTCATTTAATTCAATTAGTTTTGTAGAATGCATTTGACTTTTATTGGATTTAATTAGCTTTGTTTAAATGTGTTTGACTTTCATTTGATTTAATTTGATTTTTTTAGATGTTTTTGAATTTCATTTGATTCAATTATCTTTGTTGAATGCTTTTGGCTTTCATTTGGTTCAAAAAACTATGTTTGAATGTGTTTGACTTACGTTTGATTCAATTAGCTTTGTTTCAATGTGTTTGACTTTCATTTGATTCAATTAGCTTTGTAGAATGCATTTGACATTCATTTGATTCAAATAGTTTTCTTTAAATGCTTATGACTTTCTTTTGATTCAATTTGCTTTGTTCGAATGTTTTTGACTTTCATTTAATTAAATTAGCTTTGTAGAATGCATTTGACTTTTATTGGATTTAATTAGCTTTGTTTAAATGTGTTTGACTTTCATTTGATTTAATTAGATTTTTTTAGATGTTTTTGAATTTCATTTGATTCAATTATCTTTATTGAATACTTTTAGCTTTCATTTGGTTCAAAAAACTATGTTTGAATGTGTGTGACTTTCATTTGATTCAGTTAGCTTTGTTTCAATGTGTTTGACTTTCATTTGATTCAATTAACTCTGTTTGATTGAATTTGACTTTCGTTTGAATTTAATTAGGTTTGTTTGTATGTGTTTGACTTTCATTTGATTCAATTGGGTTTATTTGAATGTGTTTGACTTTCATTTGATTCAATTAGCTTTGTAGAATGCATTTGACATTCATTTGATTCAAACATTTTTGTTTGAATGTGTTTTGACTTTCTTTTGATTCTATTTGCTTTGTTCGAATGTTTTTGACTTTCATTTAATTCAATTAGCTTTGTAGAATGCATTTGACTTTTATTGGATTTAAATAGCTTTGTTTAAATGTGTTTGACTTTCATTTGATTTAATTAGATTTTTTTAGATGTTTTTGAATTTCATTTGATTCAATTATCTTTTGTTGAATGCTTTTGGCTTTCATTTGGTTGAAAAAAAACTATGTTTGAATGTGTTTGACTTACGTTTGATTCAATTAGCTTTGTTTCAATGTGTTTGACTTTCATTTGATTCAATTAGCTTTGTAGAATGCATTTGACTTTCATTTGATTCAAATAGTATTTTATGAATGTGTTTGATTTTCATTTGATCTAATTAGATTTTTTTAGATGTTTTTGAATTTCATTTGATTCAATTAGCTTTGTTGAATGCATTTGACTTTCATTTCATTTAAAAAGCTATGTTTTGAATGTGTTTGACTTACGTTGGATTCAATTAGCTTTGTTTGAATGTGTTTGAATTTATTTGAATAAATTAGCTTTGTAGAATGCATTTGTCCTTCATATGATTTAAAAAGCTCTTTTTGAATGTGTTTGACTTTCATTTGATTCAATTAGCTCTGTTGAATGTGTTTGACTTTCATTTGATTCAATTAGGTTAGTTTGAATGTGTTTTGACTTTCATTTGATTTAATTAGCTTTTTAGAATGCATTTTACTTTCATTTGATTCAAATAGCTTTTGTTTGAATGTGTTTGACTTTCATTTGATTTAATTAGATTTTTTTGGATGTTTTTGAATTTCATTTGATTCAATTAGCTTTGTTGTATGCATTTGGCTTTCATTTGATTCAAAAAAACTATGTTTGAATGTGTTTGACTTACGTTTGATTCAATTAGCTTTGTTCAATGCGTTTGACTTTTATTTAATTCACTTAGCTTTGTAGATTACATTTGACTTTCATTTGATTCAAATAGTTTTGTTTGAATGTGTTTGACTTTTACTTGATCTAATTAGATTTTTTTAGATGTTTTTAAATTTCATTTGATTCAATTAGCTTTGTTGAATGCATTTGACTTTCATTTGATTCAAAAAGCTATGTTAAATGTGTTTGACTTACATTGGATTTAATTAGCTTTGTTTGAATGTGTTTGACTTTCATTTAATTAAATTAGCTTTGTAGAATGAATTTGACCTTCATTTGATTCAAAAAGCTCTTTTTGAATGTGTTTGACTTTCATTTGATTCAATTAGGTTTGTTTGAATGTGTTTGACTTTCATTCGATTTAATTAGTTTTTTTTAGATGTTTTTGAAATTCATTTGATTCAATTATCTTTGTTGAATGCATTTGACTTTCATTTGATTCAAAAAGCTATGTTTAAATGTGTTTGACTTACATTGGATTTAATTAGCTTAGTTTGAATGTGTTTGACTTTCATTTAATTCAATTAGCTTTGTAGAATGCATTTGACTTTCATTTGATTCAAAAATCTCTTTTTGAATGTGTTTTGAATTTCATTTGATTCAATTAGGTTTGTTTGAATGTGTTTGACTTTCATTAGATTATAATAGTTTTGTTTGTATGTGTTTGACTTTCGTTTGATTCAATTGGCTTTGTTTGAATGTGTTTAACTTTCATTTGATTCAATTAGCTTTGTAGAATGCATTTGATATTCATTTGATTCAAATAGTTTTGTTTGAATGTTTTTGACTTTCTTTTGATTCAATTTGCTTTGTTCGAATGTTTTTGGACTTTCATTTAATTCAATTAGTTTTGTAGAATGCATTTGACTTTTATTGGATTTAATAAGCTTTGTTTAAATGTGTTTGACTTTCATTTGATTTAATTAGATTTTTTTTAGATTTTTTTGAATTTCATTTGATTCAATTAGCTCTGTTGAATGCATTTGGCTTTTATTTGGTTCCAAAAACTGTGTTTAAATGTGTTTTACTTACGTTTGATTCAATTAAGTTTGTTTGAATATATTTGACTTTCATTTGATTCAATTAGCTTTGTTGTATGCATTTGGTTTTCATTTGATTCAAAAAACTATATTTGAATGTGTTTGACTTACGTTCGATTCAATTAGCTTTGTTTGAATGTGTTTGACTTCCATTTGATTCAATTAGCTTTGTAGAATGCATTTGACCTTCATTTGATTCAAAAAGCTCTTTTTGAATGTGTTTGACTTTCATTTGATACAATTAGCTCTGTTTGATTGAGTTTGACTTTCGTTTGATTCAATTAGGTTTGTTTGTATGTGTTTGACTTTCATTTGATTCAATTGGGTTTGTTTGATTGTGTTTGACTTTTTCATTTAATTCAATTAGCTTTGTAGAATGCATTTGACATTCATTTGATTCAAATATTTTTGTTTGAATGTGTTTGACTTTCTTTTGATTCAATTTGCTTTGTTCAAATGTTTTTGACTTTCATTTAATTCAATTAGCTTTGTAGAATGCATTTGAATTTTATTGGATTCAATTAGCTTTGTTTCAATGTGTTTGACTTTCATTTGATTCAATTAGCTCTGTTTGATTGAGTTTGACTTTCGTTTGATTCAATTAGGTTTGTTTGTATGTGTTTGACTTTCATTTGATTCAATTGGGTTTGTTTGAATGTGTTTGACTTTCATTTGATTCAATTAGCTTTGTAGAATGCATTTGACATTCATTTGATTCAAATATTTTTGTTTGAATGTGTTTGACTTTCTTTTGATTCAATTTGCTTTGTTCGAATGTTTTTGACTTTCATTTAATTCAATTAGCTTTGTAGAATGCATTTGACTTTTATTGGATTTAAATAGCTATGTTTAAATGTGTTTGACTTACGTTTGATTCAATTAGCTTTGTTTCAATGTGTTTGACTTTCATTTGATTCAATTAGCTTTGTAGAATGCATTTGACTTTCATTTGATTCAAATAGTATTTTATGAATGTGTTTGATTTTCATTTGATCTAATTAGATTTTTTTAGATGTTTTTGAATTTCATTTGATTCAATTAGCTTTGTTGTATGCATTTGGCTTTCATTTGATTCAAAAAACTATGTTTGAATGTGTTTGACTTACGTTTGATTCAATTAGCTTTGTTTCAATGCGTTTGACTTTTATTTAATTCACTTAGCTTTGTAGATTACATTTGACTTTCATTTGATTCAAATAGTTTTGTTTGAATGTGTTTGACTTTCACTTGATCTAATTAGATTTTTTTAGATGTTTTTTAAATTTCATTTGATTCAATTAGCTTTGTTGAATGCATTTGACTTTCATTTGATTCAAAAAGCTATGTTTAAATGTGTTTGACTTACATTGGATTTAATTAGCTTAGTTTGAATGTGTTTGACTTTCATTAAATTCAATTAGCTTTGTAGAATGCATTTGACTTTCATTTGATTCAAAAAGCTCTTTTTAAATGTGTTTGACTTTCATTTGATTCAATTAGGTTTGTTTGAATGTGTTTGACTTTCATTAGATTCTAATAGTTTTGTTTGAATGTGTTTGACTTTCATTCGATTTAATTAATTTTTTAAATGTTTTTTGAAATTCATTTGATTCAATTATCTTTGTTGAATGCATTTGACTTTTATTTGATTCAAAGAGCTATGTTTAAATGTGTTTGACTTACATTGGATTTAATTAGCTTAGTTTGAATGTGTTTGACTTTCATTTAATTCAATTAGCTTTGTAGAATGCATTTGACTTTCATTTGATTCAAAAATCTCTTTTTGAATGTGTTTGACTTTCATTTGATTCAATTAGGTTTGTTTGAATGTGTTTGACTTTCATTAGATTATAATAGTTTTGTTTGTATGTGTTTGACTCTCGTTTGATTCAATTGGCTTTGTTTGAATGTGTTTGACTTTCTTTTGATTCAATTAGCTTTGTAGAATGCATTTGACCTTCATTTGATTCAAAAAGCTCTTTTTGAATGTTTTTGACTTTCATTTGATTCAATTAGCTCTGTTTGATTGAGTTTGACTTTCGTTTGATTCAATTAGGTTTGTTTGTATGTGTTTGACTTTCATTTGATTCAATTGGGTTTGTTTGAATGTGTTTGACTTTCATTTGATTCAATTAGCTTTGTAGAATGCATTTGACATTCATTTGATTCAAATATTTTTGTTTGAATGTGTTTGACTTTCTTTTGATTCAATTTGCTTTATTCGAATGTTTTTTGACTTTCATTTAATTCAATTAGCTTTGTAGAATGCATTTGACTTTTATTGGATTCAATTAGCTTTGTTTCAATGTGTTTGACTTTCATTTGATTCAATTAGCTCTGTTTGATTTAGTTTGACTTTCGTTTGATTCAATTAGGTTTGTTTGTATGTGTTTGACTTTCATTTGATTCAATTGGGTTTGTTTGAATGTGTTTGACTTTCATTTGATTCAATTAGCTTTGTAGAATACATTTGACATTCATTTGATTCAAATATTTTTGTTTGAATGTGTTTGACTTTCATTAGATTATAATAGTTTTGTTTGTATGTGTTTGACTTTCGTTTGATTCAATTGGCTTTGTTTTGAATGTGTTTGACTTTCTTTTGATTCAATTAGCTTTGTAGAATGCATTTGACCTTCATTTGATTCAAAAAGCTCTTTTTGAATGTTTTTGACTTTCATTTGATTCAATTAGCTCTGTTTGATTGAGTTTGACTTTCGTTTGATTCAATTAGGTTTGTTTGTATGTGTTTGACTTTCATTTGATTCAATTGGCTTTGTTTGAATGTGTTTAACTTTCATTTGATTCAATTAGCTTTGTAGAATGCATTTGATATTCATTTGATTCAAATAGTTTTGTTTGAATGTTTTTGACTTTCTTTTGATTCAATTTGCTTTGTTCGAATTTTTTTGACTTTCATTTAATTCAATTAGTTTTGTAGAATGCATTTGACTTTTATTGGATTTAATAAGCTTTGTTTAAATGTGTTTGACTTTCATTTGATTTAATTAGATTTTTTTAGATTTTTTTGAATTTCATTTGATTCAATTAGCTCTGTTGAATGCATTTGGCTTTTATTTGGTTCCAAAAACTGTGTTTAAATGTGTTTTACTTACGTTTGATTCAATTAAGTTTGTTTGAATATATTTGACTTTCATTTGATTCAATTAGCTTTGTTGTATGCATTTGGTTTTCATTTGATTCAAAAAACTATATTTGAATGTGTTTGACTTACGTTCGATTCAATTAGCTTTGTTTGAATGTGTTTGACTTCCATTTGATTCAATTAGCTTTGTAGAATGCATTTGACCTTCATTTGATTCAAAAAGCTCTTTTTGAATGTGTTTGACTTTCATTTGATTTAATTAGCTCTGTTTGATTGAGTTTGACTTTCGTTTGATTCAATTAGGTTTGTTTGTATGTGTTTGACTTTCATTTGATTCAATTGGGTTTGTTTGATTGTGTTTGACTTTTTCATTTAATTCAATTAGCTTTGTAGAATGCATTTGACATTCATTTGATTCAAATATTTTTGTTTGAATGTGTTTGACTTTCTTTTGATTCAATTTGCTTTGTTCAAATGTTTTTGACTTTCATTTAATTCAATTAGCTTTGTAGAATGCATTTGAATTTTATTGGATTCAATTAGCTTTGTTTCAATGTGTTTGACTTTCATTTGATTCAATTAGCTCTGTTTGATTGAGTTTGACTTTCGTTTGATTCAATTAGGTTTGTTTGTATGTGTTTGACTTTCATTTGATTCAATTGGGTTTGTTTGAATGTGTTTGACTTTCATTTGATTCAATTAGCTTTGTAGAATGCATTTGACATTCATTTGATTCAAATATTTTTGTTTGAATGTGTTTGACTTTCTTTTGATTCAATTTGCTTTGTTCGAATGTTTTTGACTTTCATTTAATTCAATTAGCTTTGTAGAATGCATTTGACTTTTATTGGATTTAAATAGCTATGTTTAAATGTGTTTGACTTACGTTTGATTCAATTAGCTTTGTTTCAATGTGTTTGACTTTCATTTGATTCAATTAGCTTTGTAGAATGCATTTGACTTTCATTTGATTCAAATAGTATTTTATGAATGTGTTTGATTTTCATTTGATCTAATTAGATTTTTTTTAGATGTTTTTGAATTTCATTTGATTCAATTAGCTTTGTTGAATGCATTTGACTTTCATTTCATTTAAAAAGCTATGTTTGAATGTGTTTGACTTACGTTGGATTCAATTAGCTTTATTTGAATGTGTTTGAATTTATTTGAATAAATTAGCTTTGTAGAATGCATTTGACCTTCATATGATTTAAAAAGCTCTTTTTGAATGTGTTTGACTTTCATTTGATTCAATTAGCTCTGTTGAATGTGTTTGACTTTCATTTGATTCAATTAGGTTAGTTTGAATGTGTTTGACTTTCATTTTATTTAATTAGCTTTTTAGAATGCATTTGACTTTTATTTGATTCAAATAGCTTTTGTTTGAATGTGTTTGACTTTCATTTGATTAAATTAGATTTTTTGGATGTTTTTGAATTTCATTTGATTCAATTAGCTTTGTTGTATGCATTTGGCTTTCATTTGATTCAAAAAAACTATGTTTGAATGTGTTTGACTTACGTTTGATTCAATTAGCTTTGTTTCAATGCGTTTGACTTTTATTTAATTCACTTAGCTTTGTAGATTACATTTGACTTTCATTTGATTCAAATAGTTTTGTTTGAATGTGTTTGACTTTCACTTGATCTAATTAGATTTTTTAGATGTTTTTAAATTTCATTTGATTCAATTAGCTTTGTTGAATGCATTTGACTTTCATTTGATTCAAAAAGCTATGTTTAAATGTGTTTGACTTACATTGGATTTAATTAGCTTAGTTTGAATGTGTTTAACTTTCATTAAATTCAATTAGCTTTGTAGAATGCATTTGACTTTCATTTGATTCAAAAAGCTCTTTTTAAATGTGTTTGACTTTCATTTGATTCAATTAGGTTTGTTTGAATGTGTTTGACTTTCATTAGATTCTAATAGTTTTGTTTGAATGTGTTTGACTTTCATTCGATTTAATTAATTTTTTTAAATGTTTTTGAAATTCATTTGATTCAATTATCTTTGTTGAATGCATTTGACTTTTATTTGATTCAAAGAGCTATGTTTAAATGTGTTTGACTTACATTGGATTTAATTAGCTTAGTTTGAATGTGTTTGACTTTCATTTAATTCAATTAGCTTTGTAGAATGCATTTGACTTTCATTTGATTCAAAAATCTCTTTTTGAATGTGTTTGACTTTCATTTGATTCAATTAGGTTTGTTTGAATGTGTTTGACTTTCATTAGATTATAATAGTTTTGTTTGTATGTGTTTGACTTTTGTTTGATTCAATTGGCTTTGTTTGAATGTGTTTGACTTTCTTTTGATTCAATTAGCTTTGTAGAATGCATTTGACCTTCATTTGATTCAAAAAGCTCTTTTTGAATGTTTTTGACTTTCATTTGATTCAATTAGCTCTGTTTGATTGAGTTTGACTTTCGTTTGATTCAATTAGGTTTGTTTGTATGTGTTTGACTTTCATTTGATTCAATTGGGTTTGTTTGAATGTGTTTGACTTTCATTTGATTCAATAAGCTTTGTAGAATGCATTTGACATTCATTTGATTCAAATATTTTTGTTTGAATGTGTTTGACTTTCTTTTGATTCAATTTGCTTTATTCGAATGTTTTTGACTTTCATTTAATTCAATTAGCTTTGTAGAATGCATTTGACTTTTATTGGATTCAATTAGCTTTGTTTCAATGTGTTTGACTTTCATTTGATTCAATTAGCTCTGTTTGATTTAGTTTGACTTTCGTTTGATTCAATTAGGTTTGTTTGTATGTGTTTGACTTTCATTTGATTCAATTGGGTTTGTTTGAATGTGTTTGACTTTCATTTGATTCAATTAGCTTTGTAGAATACATTTGACATTCATTTGATTCAAATATTTTTGTTTGAATGTGTTTGACTTTCATTAGATTATAATAGTTTTGTTTGTATGTGTTTGACTTTCGTTTGATTCAATTGGCTTTGTTTGAATGTGTTTGACTTTCTTTTGATTCAATTAGCTTTGTAGAATGCATTTGACCTTCATTTGATTCAAAAAGCTCTTTTTGGATGTTTTTGACTTTCATTTGATTCAATTAGCTCTGTTTGATTGAGTTTGACTTTCGTTTGATTCAATTAGGTTTGTTTGTATGTGTTTGACTTTCATTTGATTCAATTGGGTTTGTTTGAATGTGTTTGACTTTCATTTGATTCAATTAGCTTTGTAGAATGCATTTGACATTCATTTGATTCAAATATTTTTGTTTGAATTTGTTTGACTTTCTTTTGATTCAATTTGCTTTATTCGAATGTTTTTGACTTTCATTTAATTCAATTAGCTTTGTAGAATGCATTTGACTTTTATTGGATTCAATTAGCTTTGTTTCAATGTGTTTGACTTTCATTTGATTCAATTAGCTTTGTTTGATTTAGTTTGACTTTCGTTTGATTCAATTAGGTTTGTTTGTATGTGTTTGACTTTCATTTGATTCAATTGGGTTTGTTTGAATGTGTTTGACTTTCATTTGATTCAATTAGCTTTGTAGAATGCATTTGACATTCATTTGATTCAAATATTTTTGTTTGAATGTGTTTGACTTTCTTTTGATTCAATTTGCTTTGTTCGAATGTTTTTTACTTTCATTTAATTCAATTAGCTTTGTAGAATGCATTTGACTTTTATTGGATTCAATTTGCTTTGTTTCAATGTGTTTGACTTTCATTTTATTCAATTAGCTCTGTTTGATTGAGTTTGACTTTCGTTTGATTCAATTAGGTTTGTTTGCATGAGTTTGACTTTCATTTGATTCAATTGGGTTTGTTTGAATGTGTTTGACTTTCATTTAATTCAATTAGCTTTGTAGAATGCATTTGACATTCACTTGATTCAAATATTTTTGTTTGAATGTGTTTGACTTTCTTTTGATTCAATTTGCTTTGTTCGAATGTTTTTGACTTTCATTTAATTCAATTAGCTTTGTAGAATGCATTTGACTTTTATTGGATTTAAATAGCTTTGTTTAAATGTGTTTGACTTTCATTTGATTTAATTAGATTTTTTTAGATGTTTTTTGAATTTCATTTGATTCAATTATCTTTGTTGAATGCTTTTGGCTTTCATTTGGTTGAAAAAACTATGTTTGAATGTGTTTGACTTACGTTTGATTCAATTAGCTTTGTTTCAATGTGTTTGACTTTCATTTGATTCAATTAGCTTTGTAGAATGCATTTGACTTTCATTTGATTCAAATAGTATTTTATGAATGTGTTTGATTTTCATTTGATCTAATTAGATTTTTTTAGATGTTTTTGAATTTTATTTGATTCAATTAGCTTTGTTGAATGCATTTGACTTTCATTTTATTCTAAAAGCTATGTTTGAATGTGTTTGACTTACATTTGATTCAATTAGCTTTGTTTGAATGTGTTTGACTTTCATTTGATTTAATTAGATTTTTTTGGATGTTTTTGAATTTCATTTGATTCAATTAGCTTTGTTGTATGCATTTGGCTTTCATTTGATTCAAAAAACTATGTTTGAATGTGTTTGACTTACGTTTGATTCAATTAGCTTTGTTTCAATGCGTTTGACTTTTATTTAATTCACTTAGCTTTGTAGATTACATTTGACTTTCATTTGATTCAAATAGTTTTGTTTGAATGTGTTTGACTTTCACTTGATCTAATTAGATTTTTTAGATGTTTTTAAATTTCATTTGATTCAATTAGCTTTGTTGAATGCATTTGACTTTCATTTGATTCAAAAAGCTATGTTTAAATGTGTTTGACTTACATTGGATTTAATTAGCTTAGTTTGAATGTGTTTGACTTTCATTAAATTCAATTAGCTTTGTAGAATGCATTTGACTTTCATTTGATTCAAAAAGCTCTTTTTAAATGTGTTTGACTTTCATTTGATTCAATTTGGTTTGTTTGAATGTGTTTGACTTTCATTAGATTCTAATAGTTTTGTTTGAATGTGTTTGACTTTCATTCGATTTAATTAATTTTTTTAAATGTTTTTGAAATTCATTTGATTCAATTATCTTTGTTGAATGCATTTGACTTTCATTTGATTCAAAGAGCTATGTTTAAATGTGTTTAACTTACATTGGATTTAATTAGCTTAGTTTGAATGTGTTTGACTTTCATTTAATTCAATTAGCTTTGTAGAATGCATTTGACTTTCATTTGATTCAAAAATCTCTTTTTGAATGTGTTTGACTTTCATTTGATTCAATTAGGTTTGTTTGAATGTGTTTGACTTTCATTAGATTATAATAGTTTTGTTTGTATGTGTTTGACTTTCGTTTGATTCAATTGGCTTTGTTTGAATGTGTTTGACTTTCTTTTGATTCAATTAGCTTTGTAGAATGCATTTGACCTTCATTTGATTCAAAAAGCTCTTTTTGAATGTTTTTGACTTTCATTTGATTCAATTAGCTCTGTTTGATTGAGTTTGACTTTCGTTTGATTCAATTAGGTTTGTTTGTATGTGTTTGACTTTCATTTGATTCAATTGGGTTTGTTTGAATGTGTTTGACTTTCATTTGATTCAATTAGCTTTGTAGAATGCATTTGACATTCATTTGATTCAAATATTTTTGTTTGAATGTGTTTGACTTTCTTTTGATTCAATTTGCTTTATTCGAATGTTTTTGACTTTCATTTAATTCAATTAGCTTTGTAGAATGCATTTGACTTTTATTGGATTCAATTAGCTTTGTTTCAATGTGTTTGACTTTCATTTGATTCAATTAGCTCTGTTTGATTTAGTTTGACTTTCGTTTGATTCAATTAGGTTTGTTTGTATGTGTTTGACTTTCATTTGATTCAATTGGGTTTGTTTGAATGTGTTTGACTTTCATTTGATTCAATTAGCTTTGTAGAATGCATTTGACATTCATTTGATTCAAATATTTTTGTTTGAATGTGTTTGACTTTCTTTTGATTCAATTTGCTTTGTTCGAATGTTTTTGACTTTCATTTAATTCAATTAGCTTTGTAGAATGCATTTGACTTTTATTGGATTCAATTTGCTTTATTTCAATGTGTTTGACTTTCATTTTATTCAATTAGCTCTGTTTGATTGAGTTTGACTTTCGTTTGATTCAATTAGGTTTGTTTGTATGTGTTTGACTTTCATTTGATTCAATTGGGTTTGTTTGAATGTGTTTGACTTTCATTTGATTCAATTAGCTTTGTAGAATGCATTTGACATTCACTTGATTCAAATATTTTTGTTTGAATGTGTTTGACTTTCTTTTGATTCAATTTGCTTTGTTCGAATGTTTTTGACTTTCATTTAATTCAATTTGCTTTGTTCGAATGCATTTGACTTTTATTGGATTTAAATAGCTTTGTTTAAATGTGTTTGACTTTCATTTGATTTAATTAGATTTTTTTAGATGTTTTTGAATTTCATTTGATTCAAATATCTTTGTTGAATGCTTTTGGCTTTCATTTGGTTGAAAAAAACTATGTTTGAATGTGTTTGACTTACGTTTGATTGAATTAGCTTTGTTTCAATGTGTTTGACTTTCATTTGATTCAATTAGCTTTGTAGAATGCTTTTGACTTTCATTTGATTCAAAAAGCTCTTTTTAAATGTGTTTGACTTTCATTTGATTCAATTAGGTTTGTTTGAATGTTTTTAACTTTCATTTTATTCTAGTAGTTTTGTTTGAATGAGTTTGACTTTCATTCGATTTAATTAGTTTTTTTTTTATGTTTTTGAATTTCATTTGATTCAATTTTCTTTGTTGAATGCTTTTGGCTTTAATTTGATTGAAAAAATTATGTTCGAATGTGTTTAACTTACGTTTGATTCAATTAGCTTTGTTTCAATGTGTTTGACTTTCATTTGCTTCAATTAACTTTGTTGTATGCATTTGGCTTTCATTTGATTCAAAAAACTATGTTTGAATGTGTTTGACTTACGTTTGATTCAATTAGCTTTGTTTCAATGCATTTGACTTTTATTTTATTCACTTAGCTTTGTAGATTACATTTGACTTTCACTTGATTCAAATAGTTTTGTTTGAATGTGTTTGACTTTCATTTGATTTAATTAGATTTTTTTTGATGTTTTTGAATTTCATTTGATTCAATTAGCTTTGTTGAATGCATTTGACTTTCATTTGATTCAAAAAGCTATGTTTGAATGTGTTTGACTTACGTTGTATTCAATTAGCTTTGTTTGAATGTGTTTGACTTTCATTTGTTTTAATTCGCTTTGTAGAATGCATTTGACCTTTATATGATTCAAAAAGCTCTTTTTGAATGTGTTTGACTTTTATTTGATTCAATTAGGTTAGTTTGAATGTGTTTGACTTTAATTTGATTCAATTAGCTTTATAGAATGCTTTTGACTTTCATTTGATTCAAATAGTTTTGTTTGAATGTGTTTGACTTTCATTTGATTTAATTAGATTTTTTTAGATGTTTTTGAATTTCATTTGATTCAATTAGCTCTGTTTGAATGTGTTTGACTTTCATTTCATTCAATTAGGTTTGTTTGAATGTGTTTGACTTTCATTTGATTTAATTAGCTTTGTAGAATGCATTTGACTTTCATTTGATTCAAATAGTTTTGTTTGAATGTGTTTGATTTTCATTTGATTTAATTAGATTTTTTTAGATGTTTTTGAATTTCATTTGATTCAATTACCTTTGTTGTATGCATTTGGCTTTCATTTGATTCAAAAAACTATGTTTGAATGTGTTTGACTTACGTTTGATTCAATTAGCTTTGTTTTAATGTGTTTGACTTTCATTTGATTCAATCAGCTTTGTAGAATGCATTTGACCTTCATTTGATTCAAAAAGCTCTTTTTGAATGTGTTTGACTTTCATTTGATTCAATTAGCTCTGTTTGAATGAGTTTGACTTTCATTTGATTCAATTAGCTTTGTTATTTGCATTTGGCTTTCATTTGATTCAAAAAACTATGTTTGAATGTGTTTGACTTACGTTTGATTCAATTAGCTTTGTTTCAATGCGTTTGACTTTTATTTTATTCACTTAGCTTTGTAGATTACATTTGACTTTCATTTGATTCAAATAGTTTTTTATGAATGTGTTTGATTTTCATTTGATCTAATAAGATTTTTTTGGATGTTTTTGAATTTCATTTGATTCAATTAGCTTTGTTGTATGCATTTGGCTTTAATTTGATTCAAAAAACTATGTTTGAATGTGTTTAACTTACGTTTGATTCAATTAGCTTTGTTTCAATGCGTTTGACTTTTATTTTATTCACTTATCTTTGTAGATTACATTTGACTTTCATTTGATTCAAATAGTTTTGTTTGAATAAGTTTGACTTTCACTTGATCTAATTAGATTTTTTTAGATATTTTTGAATTTCATTTGATTCAATTAGCTTTGTTGAATGCATTTGACTTTCATTTGATTCAAAAAGCTATGTTTAAATGTGTTTGACTTACATTGGATTTAATTAGCTTTGTTTGAATGTGTTCGATTTTCATTTGTTCTAATTAGATTTTTTTAGATGTTTTTGAATTTCATTTGATTCAATTAGCTTAGTTGAATGCATTTGACTTTCATTTGATTCAAAAAGCTATGTTGAATGTGTTTGACTTACGTTCGATTCAATTAGCTTTGTTTGAATGTGTTTGACTTTCATTTAATTCAATTAGCTTTGTAGAATGCATTTGACTTTCATTTGATTCAAAAACCTCTTTTTGAATGTGTTTGACTTTCATTTGATTCTAATAGTTTTGTTTGAATGTGTTTGACTTTCATTCGTTTTAATTAGTTTTTTTTAGATGTTTATGAAATTCATTTGATTCAATTATCTTTGTTATATGCTTTTGGCTTTCATTTGATTGAAAAAACTATGTTCGAATGTGTTTGACTTTCGTTTGATTCAATTAGCTTTGTTTCAATGTGTTTGACTTTCATTTGATTCAATTCGCTTTGTAGAATGCATTTGACCTTCATATGATTCAAAAAGCTCTTTTTGAATGTGTTTGACTTTCATTGGATTCAATTAGGTTAGTTTGAATGTGTTTGACTTTCATTTGATTCAAAAAGCTCTTTTTGAATGTGTTTGACTTTCATTTGATTCTAATAGTTTTGTTTGAATGTGTTTGATATTCATTCGATTTAATTTGTTTTTTTTAGATGTTTTTGAATTTCATTTGATTCAATTATCTTTGTTGAATGCTTTTGGCTTTTATTTGATTCAAAAAACTATGTTTGAATGTGTTTGACTTACGTTTGATTCAATTAGCTTTGTTTCAATGTGTTTGACTTTCATTTGATTCAATTAGCTTTGTAGAATGCGTTGGACTTTCATTTTATTCAATTAGCTTTGTAGATTGCATTTTACTTTCATTTGATTCAAATAGTTTTGTTTGAATGTATTTGACTTTCATTCGATTTAATTAGATTTTGTTAGATGTTTTTGAATTTCATTTGATTCAATTATCTTTGTTGAATGCTTTTGGCCTTTATTTGATTCAAAAAACTATGTTTGAATGTGTTTGACTTACGTTTGATTCAATTAGCTTTGTTTCAAAGCGTTTGACTTTCATTTTATTCAATTAGCTTTGTAGATTACATTTGACTTTCATTTGATTCAAATAGTTTTGTTTGAATGTGTTTGATTTTCATTTGTTCTAATTAGATTTTTTTAGATGTTTTTGAATTTTATTTGATTCAATTAGCTTAGTGTAATGCATTTGACTTTCATTTGATTCAAAAAGCTATGTTTGAATGTGTTTGACTTACGTTCGATTCAATTAGCTTTGTTTGAATGTGTTTGACTTTCATTTGATTCAATTAGCTTTGTAGAATGCATTTGACCTTCATTTGATTCAAAAAGCTCTTTTTGAATGTGTTTGACTTTCATTTGATTCAATTAGCTCTGTTTGATTGAGTTTGACTTTCGTTTGATTCAATTAGGTTTGTTTGTATGTGTTTGACTTTCATGTGATTCTAATAGTTTTGTTTGAATGTGTTTGACTTTTATTTGATTTAATTAGATTTTTTTAGATGTTTGACTTTCATTTTATTCAATTAGCTTTGTTTAATGCATTTGACTTTCTTTTGATTCAAAAAGCTTTGTTTGAATGTGATTGACTTTCACTTGATTCAATTAGGTTAGTTTGAATGTGTGTGACTTTCATTTGATTCAATTAGCTTTATCGAATGCTTTTTGACTCTCATTTGATTCAAATAGTTTTTGTTTGAATGTGTTTGACTTTCATTTTATTTAATTAGATTTTTTTAGATGTTTTTCCATTTTATTTGATTCAATTAGCTTTGTTGTATGCATTTGGTTTACATTTGTTTCAAAAAACTATATTTGAATGTGTTTGACTTACGTTCGATTCAATTAGCTTTGTTTGAATGTGTTTAACTTTCATTTGATTCAATTAGCTTTGTAGGATGTATTTGACCTTCATTTGATTCAAAAAGCTCTTTTTGAATGTGTTTGACTTTCATTTGATTCAATTAGCTCTGTTTGATTGAGTTTGACTTTCGTTTGATTCAATTAGTTTTGTTTGTATGCGTTTGACTTTCATTTGATTCAATTAGTTTTGTTTAATGCATTTGACTTACTTTTGATTCAAAAAGCTTTGTTTGAATGTGTTTTACTTTCACTTGTTTCAATTAGCTTAGTTTTAATGTGTTTGACTTTCATTTGATTCAATTAGCTTTGTGGAATACATTTGACTTTCATTTGATTCAAATAATTTTGTTTGAATGTGTTTGACTTTCATTCGATTTAATTAGATATTTTTAGCTGTTTTTGAATTTCATTTGATTCTAATATCTTTGTTGAATGCTTTTGGCTTTCATTTGGTTCAAAAAACTACGTTTGAATGTGTTTGACTTACGTTTGATTCAATTAGCTTTGTTTCAATGTGTTTGACTTTCATTTGATTCAATTAGTTTTGTAGAATGCATTTGACTTTCATTTGATTCAAATAGTTTTTTATGAATGTGTTTGATTTTCATTTGATCTAATTAGATTTTTTTAGATGTTTTTGAATGTCATTTGATTCAATTAGCTTTGTTGAATGCATTTGACTTTCATTTCATTCAAAAAGCTATGTTTGAATGTTTTTGACTTACATTGGATTCAATTAGCTTCGTTTGAATGTGTTTGAATTTATTTGATTAAATTAGCTTTGTAGAATACATTTGACATTCATATGATTCAAAAAGCTCTTTTTGAATGTGTTTGACTTTCATTTGATTCAATTAGCTCTGTTGAATGTGTTTGACTTTCATTTCATTCAATTAGGTTAGTTTGAATGTATTTGACTTTCATTTGATTTAATTAGCTTTATAGAATGCATTTGACTTTCATTTGATTCAAATAGATTTTGTTTGAATGTGTTTGACTTTCATTTGATTTAATTATACTTTTTTGGATGTTTTTGAATTTCATTTGATTTAATTAGCTTTGTTTTATGCATTTGGCTTTCATGTGATTCAAAAAACTATGTTTAAATGTGTTTGACTTACGTTTGATTCAATTAGCTTTATTTGAATGTGTTTGACTTTCATTTGATTCAATTAGCTTTGTAGAATGCATTTGATCTTCATTTGATTCAAAAAGCTCTTTTTGAATAAGTTTGACTTTCATTTGGTTCAATTAGCTTTGTTGAATGCATTTGGCTTTCATTTTATTCAATTAGCTCTGTTTGAATGTGTTTGACTTTCATTTCATTTAATTAGGTTAGTTTGAATGTGTTTGACTTTCTTTTGATTTAATTAGCTTTGTAGAATGCATTTGACTTTCATTTGATTCAAATAGCTTTTGTTTGAATGGGTTTGACTTTCATTTGTTTTAATCAGATTTTTTTGGATGTTTTTGAATTTCATTTATTCAATTAGCTTTGTTGTATGCATTTGGCTTTCATTTGATTTAAAAAACTATATTTAAATGTGTTTGACTTACGTTGGATTCAATTAGCTTTGTTTGAATGTGTTTGACTTTCATTTGTTTTAATTCGCTTTGTAGAATGCATTTGACCTTCAAATGATTCAAAAAGCTCTTTTTGAATGTGTTTGACTTTCATTTGATTCAATTATCTTTGTTGAATGCTTTTGGCTTTCATTTGATTTAATTAGGTTAGTTTGAATGTGTTTGACTTTCATTTGATTCAATTAGCTTTGTAGAATGCATTTAACTTTCATTAGATTCAAATAGTTTTGTTTGAATGTGTTTGACTTTTTTTTTATCTAATTATATTTTTTTAGATGTTTTTGAATTTCATTGGATTCAATTATCTTTGTTGAATGCATTTGACTTTCATTTGATTCAAAAAGCTATGTTTGAATGTGTTTGACTTACGTTGGATTCAATTAGCTTTGTTTGAATGTGTTTGACTTTAATTTAATTCAATTAGCTTTGTAGAATTCATTTGACTTTAATTTGATTCAAAAAGCTATGTTGAATGTGTTTGACTTACGTTCGATTCAATTAGCTTTGTTTGAATGTGTTTGACTTTCATTTGATTCTAATAGTTTTGTTTGAATGTGTTTGACTTTCATTCGATTTAATTAGTTTTTTTTAGATGTTTTTGAATTTCATTTGATTCAATTATCTTTGTTGAATGCTTTTGGCTTTCATTTGATTGAAAAAACTATGTTCGAATGCGTTTGACTTACGTTTGATTTAATTAGCTTTGTTTCAATGTGTTTGATTTTTATTTGATTCAATTAGCTTTGTAGAATGCATCTGACTTTCATTTGATTCAAATAGTTTTTTATAAATGTGTTTGATTTTCAGTTGATCAAATTCGATTTTTATAGATGTTTTTGAATTTCATTTGATTCAATTAGCTTTGTTAAATGCATTTTACTTTCATTTTATTCAAAAAGGCTATGTTGAATGTGTTTGACTTACGTTGGATTCAATTAGCTTTGTTTGAATGTGTTTGAATTTATTTGACTAAATTAGCTTCGTAGAATGCATTTGACCTTCATATGATTCAAAAAGCTCTTTTTGAATGTGTTTGACTTTCTTTTGATTTAATTAGCTCAGTTGAATGTGTTTGAATTTCATTTGATTCAATTAGGTTAGTTTGAATGTGTTTGAAATTCATTTGATTTAATTAGCTTTGTAGAATGCATTTGACTTTCATTTGATTCAAATAGCTTTTGTTTGATTGTGTTTGACTTTCATTTTATTTAATTAGATATTTTTGGATGTTTTTGAATTTCATTTGATTCAATTAGCTTTGTTGTATGCATTTGGCTTTCATGTGATTCAAAAAACTATGTTTGAATGTGTTTGACTTACGTTTGATTCAATTAGCTTTGTTTGAATGTGTTTGACTTTCATTTGATTCAATTAGCTTTGTAGAATGCATTTGATCTTCATTTGATTCAAAAAGCTCTTTTTGAATGTGTTTGACTTTCATTTGATTCAATTAGCTTTGTTGAATGCATTTGGCTTTCATTTGATTCAAAAAACTATGTTGGAATGTGTTTGACTTACGTTTGATACAATTAGCTTTGTTTGAATGTGTTTGACTTTCATTTGATTCATTTAGCTTTGTAGAATGCATTTGACCTTCATATGATTCAAAAAGCTCTTTTTGAATGTGTTCGACTTTCATTTGATTCAATTAGCTATGTTTGAATGTGTTTGACTTTTATTTGATTCAATTAGGTTAGTTTGAATGTGTTTGACTTTCATTTGATTTAATTAGCTTTGTAGAATGCATTTGACTTTCATTTGATTCAAATAGCTTTTGTTTGAATGTGTTTGACTTTCATTTGATGTAATTAGATTTTTTTGGATGTTTTTGAATTTCATTTGATTCAATTAGCTTTGTTGTATGCATTTGGCTTTCATTTGATTCAAAAACCTATATTTGAATGTGTTTGACTTAAGTTCGATTCAATTAGCTTTGTTTGAATGTGTTTGACTTTCATTTGATTCAAATAGTTTTGTTTGAATGTGTTTGACTTTCATTCGATCTAATTAGATTTTTTAAGATGTTTTTGAATTTCATTTGATTTAATTGGCTTTGTTGAATGCATTTGACTTTCATTTGATTCAGAAAGCTATGTTTGAATGTGTTTGACTTACGTTGGATTCAATTAGCTTTGTTTGTATGTGTTTGACTTTCATTTGTTTTAATTCGCTTTGTAGAATGCATTTGACCTTCATATGATTCAAAAAGCTCTTTTTGAATGTTTTTGACTTTTCATTTGATTCAATTAGCTCTGTTTGAATGTGTTTGACTTTCATTTGATTCAATTAGGTTAGTTTGAATGTGTTTGTATTTCATTTGATTCAATTAGCTTTGTAAAATGCATTTGACTTTCATTAGATTCAAATAGTTTTGTTTGAATGTGTTTGACTTTCATTTGATCTAATTAGATTTTTTTAGACGTTTTTGAATTTCATTTGATTCAATTATCTTTGTTGAATGCTTTTGGCTTTCATTTGATTTAAAAAACTATGTTTGATTGTGTTTGCCTTACGTTTGATTCAATTAGCTTTGTTTCAATACGTTTGACTTTCATTTGATTTAATTAGATTTTTTTAGATGTTTTTGAATTTCATTTGATTCAAATAGTTTTGTTTGAATGTGTTTGATTTTCATTTGATCTATTTGATTTAATGTGTTTGAATGTGTTTGACTTACGTTGGATTCAATTAGCTTTGTTTGAATGTGTTTGACTTTAATTTAATTCAATTAGCTTTGTAGAATTCATTTACTTTCATTTGATTCAAAAAGCTCTTTTTGAATGTATTTCACTTTCATTTGATTCAATTAGCTTTGTTTGAATGTGTTTGACTTTCATTTGATTCTAATAGTTTTGTTTAAATGTGTTTGACTTTCATTCGATTTAATTAGTTTTTTTTTAGACGTGTTTGACTTTCATTTTATTCAATTAGCTTTGTTGAATGCATTTGACTTTCATTTGATTCAATTAGCTTTGTATGAATGTGTTTGACTTTCATTTGATTCAGTTAGCTTTGTTTGTATGTGTTTGACTATCATTTGATTCAATTAGCTTTGTAAAATGCATTTGACTTTCATTTGATTCAAATAGTTTTTTATGAATGTGCTTGATTTTCATTAGATCTAATTAGATTTTTTTAGATGTTTTTGAATTTCATTTGATTCAATTAGCTTTGTTGTATGCATTTGGCTTTCATGTGATTCAAAAAACTATGTTTGAATGTTTTTTACTTACGTTTGATTCAATTAGCTTTGTTTGAATGTGTTTGACTTTCATTTGATTCAATTATCTTTGTTTGAATGTGTTTGACTTTCATTTGATATAATTAGCTTTGTAGAATGCATTTGAATTTCATTTGATTCAAATAGTTTTGTTTGAATGTGTTTGAATTTCATTTCATTTAATTATCTTTGTTGAATGCTTTTGGCTTTTATTTGATTGAAAAAACTATGTTTGAATGTGTTTGACTTGCGTTTGATTCAATTAGCTTTGTTTGAATGCGTTTGACTTTCATTTTATTTAATTAGCTTTGTAGATTGCATTTGACTTTCATTTGATTCAAATAGTTTTGTTTGAATGTTTTTGACTTTCATTCGATTTAATTTGATTTTTTTGATGTTTTTGAATTTCATTTGATTCAGTTATCTTTGTTGAATGCTTTGGGCCTTTATTTGATTCAAAAAACTATGTTTGAATGTGTTTGACTTACGCTGGATTCAATTAGCTTTGTTTGAATGTGTTTGACTTTCATTTCATTCAATTAGCTTTGTAGAATGCATTTGACTTTCATTTGATTCAAAAAGCTCTTTTTGAATGTGTTTGACTTTCATTTGATTCTAATAGTTTTGTTTGAATGTATTTGACTTTCATTCGATTTAATTAGATTTTTGATGTTTTTGAATTTCATTTGATTCAATTATCTTTATTGAATGCTTTTGGCCTTTATTTGATTCAAAAAACTATGTTTGAATGTGTTTGACTTACGTTTGATTCAATTAGCTTTGTTTCAATGCGTTTGACTTTCATTTTATTGAATTAGCTTTGTAGATTGCTTTTGACTTTCATTTGATTCAAATAGTTTTGTTTGAATGTGTTTGATTTTCATTTGTTCTAATTAGATTTTTTTAGATGTTTTTGAATTTCATTTGATTCAATTAGCTTAGTTGAATGCATTTGATTTTCATTTGATTCAAAAAGCTATGTTGAATGTGTTTGACTTACGTTCGATTCAATTAGCTTTGTTTGAATGTGTTTGACTTTCATTTGATTCAATTAGCTTTGTAGAATGCATTTGACCTTCATTTGATTCAAAAAGCTCTTTTTGAATGTGTTTGACTTTTGATTCAATTAGCTCTGTTTGATTTAGTTTGACTTTCGTTTGATTCAATTAGATTTGTTTGTATGTGTTTGACTTTCATTTTATTCTAATAGTTTTGTTTGAATGTCTTTGACTTTTATTTTATTTAATTAGATTTTTTTAGATGTTTTTGACTTTCATTTTATTCAATTAGCTTTGTTTAATGCATTTGACTTTCTTTTGATTCAAAAAGCTTTGTTTGAATGTGTTTGACTTTCACTTGATTCAATTAGGTTAGTTTGAATGTGTGTGACTTTCATTTGATTAAATTAGCTTTATCGAATGCTTTTTGACTCTCATTTGATTCAAATAGTTTTTGTTTGAATGTGTTTGACTTTCATTTGATTTAATTAGATTTTTTTTAGATGTTTTTCAATTTCATTTGATTCAATTAGCTTTGTTGTATGCATTTGGTTTACATTTGTTTCAAAAAACTATATTTGAATGTGTTTGACTTACGTTCGATTCAATTAGCTTTGTTTAAATGTGTTTGACTTTCATTTGATTCAATTAGCTTTGTAGAATGCATTTGACCTTCATTTGATTCAAAAACCTCTTTTTGAATGTGTTTGACTTTCATTTGATTCAATTAGCTCTGTTTGATTGAGTTTGACTTTCGTTAGATTCAATTAGCTTTGTTTGAATGTGTTTGACTTTCATTTGATTCAATTAGCTTTGTGGAATACATTTGACTTTTATTTGATTCAAATAGTTTTGTTTGAATGTGTTTGACTTTCATTCGATTTAATTAGATTTTTTTAGATGTTTTTGAATTTCATTTGATTCAATTTTCTTTGTTGAATGCTTTTGGCTTTCATTTGGTTCTTAAAACTATTTTTGAATGTGTTCGACTTTCATTTGATTCAATTAGCTCTGTTTGAATGTGTTTGACTTTCATTTGATTTAATTAGGTTCGTTTGAATGTGTTTGACTTTCATTTGATTCAATTAGCTTTGTAGAATGCATTTGACTTTCATTAGATTCAAATAGTTTTGTTTGAATGTGTTTGACTTTCGTTTGATCTAATTAGATTTTTTTAGATGTTTTTGAATTTCATTTGACTCAATTATCTTTGTTGAATGCATTTGGCTTTCATTTGATTTAAAAAACTATGTTTGATTGTGTTTGCCTTACGTTTGATTCAATTAGCTTTGTTTCAATACGTTTGACTTTTATTTTATTCAATTAGCTTTGTAGATTGCATTTGACTTTCATTTGATTCAAATAGTTTTGTTTGAATGTGTTTGATTTTCATTTGATCTATTTAGATTTTTTTAGATGTTTTTGAATTTCATTTGATTCAATTGGCTTTGTTGAATGCATTTGATTTTCATTTGATTAAAAAAGCTATGTTTGAATGTGTTTGACTTACAATGGATTCAATTAGCTTTGTTTGAATGTGTTTGACTTTCATTTGTTTTAATTCGATTTGTAGAATGCATTTGACCTTCTTATGATTCAAAAAGCTCTTATTGAATGTGATTGACTTTCATTTGATTCAATTAGCTCTGTTTGAATGTTTTTTACTTTCATTTGATTCAATTAGGTTAGTTTGAATGTGTTTGACTTTTATTTGATTCAATTAGCTTTGTAGAATGCATTTGACTTTCATTATATTCCAATAGTTTTGTTTGAATGTGTTTGACTTTCATTTGATCTAATTAGATTTTTTTAGATGTTTTTTTAATTTCATTTGATTCAATTGGCTTTGTTGAATGCATTTGATTTTCATTTGATTCAAAAAGCTATGTTTGAATGTGTTTGACTTACAATGGATTCAATTAGCTTTGTTTGAATGTGTTTGACTTTAATTTAATTCAATTAGCTTTGTAGAATTCATTTGACTTTCATTTGATTCAAAAAGCTCTTTTTGAATGTGTTTCACTTTCATTTGATTCAATTAGCTTTGTTTGAATGTGTTTGACTTTCATTTGATTCTAATAGTTTTGTTTGAATGTGTTTGACTTTCATTCGATTTAATTAGTTTTTTTTAGATGTTTTTGAATTTCATTTGATCCAATTATCTTTGTTGAATGCTTTTGGCTTTCATTTGATTGAAAAAACTATGTTCGAATGCGTTTGACTTACGTTTGATTTAATTAGCTTTGTTTCAATGTGTTTGACTTTCATTTGATTCAATTAGCTTTGTAAAATGCATTTGACTTTCATTTGATTCAAATAGTTTGGTTTGAATGTGTTTGACTTTCATTTGATTTAATTAGATTTTTTTGGATGTTTTTGAATTTCATTTGATTCAATTAGCTTTGTTGTATGCATTTGGCTTTCATTTGATTCAAAAAACTATATTTGAATGTGTTTGACTTACGTTCGATTCAATTAGCTTTGTTTGAATGTGTTTGACTTTCATTTGATTCAATTAGCTTTGTAGAATGCATTTGACCTTCATTTGATTCAAAAAGCTCTTTTTGAATGTGTTTGACTTTTGATTCAATTAGCTCTGTTTGATTGAGTTTGACTTTCGTTTGATTCAATTAGGTTTGTTTGTATGTGTTTGACTTTCATTTGATTCTAATAGTTTTGTTTGAATGTGTTTGACTTTTATTTTATTTAATTAGATTTTTTTAGATGTTTTTTACTTTCATTTTATTCAATTAGCTTTGTTTAATGCATTTGACTTTCTTTTGATTCAAAAAGCTTTGTTTGAATGTGTTTGACTTTCACTTGATTCAATTAGGTTAGTTTGAATGTGTTTGACTTTCATTTGATTCAATTAGCTTTAACGAATGCTGTTTGACTCTCATTGATTCAAATAGTTTTTGTTTGAATGTGTTTGACTTTCATTTGATTTAATTAGATTTTTTTAGATGTTTTTCAATTTCATTTGATTCAATTAGCTTTGTTGTATGCATTTGGTTTACATTTGTTTCAAAAAACTATATTTGAATGTGTTTGACTTACGTTCGATTCAATTAGCTTTGTTTAAATGTGTTTGACTTTCATTTGATTCAATTAGCTTTGTAGAATGCATTTGACCTTCATTTGATTCAAAAACCTCTTTTTGAATGTGTTTGACTTTCATTTGATTCAATTAGCTCTGTTTGATTGAGTTTGACTTTCGTTTGATTCAATTAGGTTTGTTTGTATGTGTTTGACTTTCATTTGATTCTAATAGTTTTGTTTGAATGTGTTTGACTTTTATTTGATTTAATTAGATTTTTTTAGATGTTTTTGACTTTCATTTTATTCAATTAGCTTTGTTTAATGCATTTGACTTACTTTTGATTCAATTAGCTTTGTTTGAATGTGTTTGACTTTCATTTGATTCAATTAGCTTTGTGGAATACATTTGACTTTTATTTGATTCAAATAGTTTTGTTTGAATGTGTTTAACTTTCATTCGATTTAATTAGATGTTTTTAGATGTTTTTGAATTTCATTTGATTCAATTTTCTTTGTTGAATGCTTTTGGCTTTCATTTGGTTCAAAAAACTATGTTTGAAAGTGTTTGACTTACGTTTGATTCAATTAGCTTTGTTTCAATGTGTTTGACTTTCATTTGATTCAATTAGCTTTGTAGAATGCATTTGACTTTCATTTGATTCAAATAGTTTTTTATGAATGTGTTTGATTTTCATTTGATCTAATTAGATTTTTTTAGATGTTTTTGAATGTCATTTGATTCAATTAGCTTTGTTTAATGCATTTGACTTTCATTTTCAAAAAGCTATGTTTGAATGTTTTTGACTTACGTTGGATTCAATTAGCTTTGTTTGAATGTGTTTGACTTTCATTTGTTTTAATTCGCTTTGTTGAATGCATTTGACCTTCATATGATTCAAAATTCTCTTTTTCAATGTGTTTGACTTTCATTTGATTCAATTAGCTCTGTTTGAATGTGTTTGACTTTCATTTGATTTAATTAGTTAGTTTGAATGTGTTTGACTTTCATTAGATTCAAATAGTTTTGTTTGAATGTGTTTGACTTTCATTTGATCTAATTAGATTTTTTTAGATGTTTTTGAATTTCATTTGATTCAATTATCTTTGTTGAATGCTTTTGGCTTTCATTTGATTTAAAAAAACTATGTTTGATTGTGTTTGCCTTACGTTTGATTCAATTACCTTTGTTTCAATACGTTTGACTTTCATTTTATTCAATTAGCTTTGTAGATTGCATTTGACTTTCATTTGATTCAAATAGTTATATTTGAATGTGTTTGATTTTCATTTGATCTATTTAGATTTTTTTAGATGTTTTTGAATATCATTTGATTCAATTGTTTTTGTTGAATGCATTTGATTTTCATTTGATTCAAAAAGCTATGTTTGAATGTGTTTGACTTACAATGGATTCAATTAGCTTTGTTTGAATGTGTTTGACTTTCATTTGTTTTAATTCGATTTTTAGAATGCATTTGACCTTCTTATGATTCAAAAGCTCTTATTGAATGTGATTGACTTTCATTTGATTCAATTAGCTCTTTTTGAATGTGTTTGACTTTAATTTGATTCAATTAGGTTAGTTTGAATGTGTTTGACTTTTATTTGATTCAATTACCTTTGTAGAATGCATTTGACTTTCATTAGATTAAAATAGTTTTATTTGAATGTGTTTGACTTTCATTTGATCTAATTAGATTTTTTTAGATGTTTTTTAATTTAATTTGATTCAATTAGCTTTGTTGAATGCATTTGACTTTCATTTGATTCAAAAAGCTATATTTGAATGTGTTTGACTTACGTTGGATTCAATTAGCTTTGTTTGAATGTGTTTGACTTTCTTTTGTTTTAATTCGCTTTGTAGAATGCATTTGACCTTCATATGATTCAAAAAGCTCTTTTTGAATGTGTTTGACTTTCATTTGATTCAATTAGCTTTGTTTGAATGTGTTTGACTTTCATTTGATTCTAATAGTTTTGTTTGAATGTGTTTGACTTTCATTCGATTTAATTAGTTTTTTTTAGATGTTTTTGAATTTCATTTGATTCAATTATCTTTGTTGAATGCTTTTGGCTTTCATTTGATTGAAAAAACTATGTTCGAATGCGTTTGCCTTACGTTTGATTTGATTAGCTTTGTTTCAATGTGTTTGACTTTTATTTGATTCAATTAGCTTTGTAGAATGCATTTGACTTTCATTTGATTCAAATAGTTTGGTTTGATTGTGTTTGACTTTCATTTGATTTAATTAGATTTTTTTGGATGTTTTTTAATTTCATTTGATTCAATTAGCTTTGTTGTATGCATTTGGCTTTCATTTGATTCAAAAAACTATATTTGAATGTGTTTGACTTACGTTTGATTCAATTAGCTTTTTTTGAATGTGTTTGACTTTCATTTGATTCAAATAGTTTTGTTTGAATGTGTTTGACTTTCATTCGATCTAATTAGATTTTTTTAGATGTTTTTGAATTTCATTTGATTCAATTAGCTTTGTAGAATGCATTTGATCTTCATTTGATTCAAAAAAGCTAAGTTTGAATTTGTTTGACTTACGTTGGATTCAATTAGCTTTGTTTGACTGTGTTTGACTTTCATTTGTTTTAATTCGATTTGTAGAATGCGTTTGACCTTCTTATGATTCAAAAAGCTCTTTTTGAATGTGTTTGACTTTCATTTGATTCAATTAGCTCTGTTTGAATGTGTTTGACTTTCATTTGATTTAATTAGGTTAGTTTGAATGTGTTTGACTTTCATTTGATTGAATTAGCTTTGTAGAATGCATTTGACTTTCATTAGATTCAAATAGTTTTGTTTGAATGTGTTTGACTTTCATTTGATCTAATTAGATTTTTTTAGATGTTTTTTTAATTTCATTTGATTCAACTAGCTTTGTTGAATGCATTTGACTTTCATTTGATTCAAAAAGCTATGTTTGAATGTGTTTAACTTACGTTGGATTCAATTAGCTTTGTTTGAATGTGTTTGACTTTAATTTTATTCAATTTGCTTTGTAGAATTCATTTGACTTTCATTTGATTCAAAAAAGCTCTTTTTGAATGTGTTTCACTTTCATTTGATTCAATTAGCTTTGTTTGAATGTGTTTGACTTTCATTTGATTCTAATAGTTTTGTTTGAATGTGTTTGGCTTTCATTCGATTTAATTAGTTTTTCTTAGATGTTTTTGAATTTCATTTGATTCAATTATCTTTGTTGAATGCTTTTGGCTTTCATTTGATTGAAAAAACTATGTTCGAATGCGTTTGACTTACGTTTGATTTAATTAGCTTTGTTTCAATGTGTTTGACTTTCATTTGATTCAATTACCTTTGTAGAATGCATTTGACTTTCATTTGATTCAAATAGTTTTTTTATAAATGTGTTTGATTTTCAGTTGATCTAATTCGATTTTTTTACATGTTTTTTAATTTCATTTGATTCAATTAGCTTTGTTAAATGCATTTGACTTTCATTTTATTCAAAAAGCTATGTTGAATGTGTTTGACTTACGTTGGATTCAATTAGCTTTGTTTGAATGTGTTTGAATTTATTTGATTAAATTAGCTTTATAGAATGCATTTGACCTTCATATGATTCAAAAAGCTCTTTTTGAATGTGTTTGACTTTCATTTGATTCAATTAGCTCTGTTTGAATGTGTTTGACTTTCATTTGATTTAATTAGGTTAGTTTGAATGTGTTTGACTTTCATTTGATTCAATTAGCTTTGTAGAATGCATTTGAATTTCATTAGATTCAAATAGTTTTGTTTGAATGTGTTTGACTTTCATTTGATCTAATTAGATTTTTTTAGATGTTTTTTGAATTTCATTTGATTCAATTATCTTTGTTGAATGCTTTTGACTTTCATTTCATTTAAAAAACTAAATTTGATTGTGTTTGCCTTACGTTTGATTGAATTAGCTTTGTTTCAATACGTTTGACTTTCATTTGATTCAATTAGCTTTGTAGATTGCATTTGACTTTCATTTGATTCAAATAGTTTTGTTTGAATGTGTTTGATTTTCATTTGATCTATTTAGATTTTTTTAGATGTTTTTGAATTTCATTTTATTCAATTGGCTTTGTTGAATGCATTTGATTTTTATTTGATTCAAAAAGCTATATTTGAATGTGTTTGACTTACAAAGGATTCAATTAGCTTTGTTTGAATGTGTTTGACTTTCATTTGTTTTAATTCGATTTGTAGAATGCATTTGACCTTCTTATGATTCAAAAAGCTCTTATTGAATGTGTTTGACTTTCATTTGATTCAATTAGCTCTGTTTGAATGTGTTTGACTTTCATTTGATTCAATTAGGTTAGTTTGAATGTGTTTTACTTTCATTTGATTGAATTAGCTTTGTAGAATGCATTTGACTTTCATTAGATTCAAATAGTTTTGTTTGAATGTGTTTGACTTTCATTTGATCTAATTAGATTTTTTTAGATGTTTTTTTAATTTCATTTGATTCAACTAGCTTTGTTGAATGCATTTGACTTTCATTTGATTCAAAAAGCTATGTTTGAATGTGTTTGACTTACGTTGGATTCAATTAGCTTTGTTTGAATGTGTTTGACTTTAATTTTATTCAATTAGCTTTGTAGAATTCATTTGACTTTCATTTGATTCAAAAAGCTCTTTTTGAATGTGTTTCACTTTCATTTGATTCAATTAGCTTTGTTTGAATGTGTTTGATTTTCATTTGATTCTAATAGTTTTGTTTGAATGTGTTTGGCTTTCATTCGATTTAATTAGTTTTTCTTAGATGTTTTTGAATTTCATTTGATTCAATTATCTTTGTTGAATGCTTTTGGTTTTCATTTGATTGAAAAAACTATGTTCGAATGCGTTTGACTTACGTTTGATTTAATTAGCTTTGTTTCAATGTGTTTGACTTTCATTTGATTCAATTAGCTTTGTAGAATGCATTTGACTTTCATTTGATTCAAATAGTTTTTTATAAATGTGTTTGATTTTCAGTTGTTCTAATTCGATTTTTTTACATGTTTTTGAATTTCATTTGATTCAATTAGCTTTGTTAAATTCATTTGACTTTCATTTTATTCAAAAAGCTATGTTGAATGTGTTTGACTTACGTTGGATTCAATTAGCTTTGTTTGAATGTGTTTGAATTTATTTGATTAAATTAGCTTTTTAGAATGCATTTGACCTTCATATGATTCAAAAAGCTCTTTTTGAATGTGTTTGACTTTCATTTGATTCAATTAGCTCTGTTTGAATGTGTTTGACTTTCATTTGATTTAATTAGGTTAGTTTGAATGTGTTTGACTTTCATTTGATTCAATTAGCTTTGTAGAATGCATTTGAATTTCATTAGATTCAAATAGTTTTGTTTGAATGTGTTTGACTTTCATTTGATCTAATTAGATTTTTTAGATGTTTTTGAATTTCATTTGATTCAATTATCTTTGTTGAATGCTTTTGGCTTTCATTTGATTTAAAAAACTATGTTTGATTGTGTTTGCCTTACGTTTGATTCAATTATCTTTGTTTCAATACGTTTGACTTTCATTTAATTCAATTAGCTTTGTAGATTGCATTTGACTTTCATTTGATTCAAATAGTTTTGTTTGAATGTGTTTGATTTTCATTTGATCTATTTAGATTTTTTTAGATGTTTTTGAATTTCATTTGATTGAATTGGCTTTGTTGAATGCATTTGATTTTCATTTGATTCAAAAAGCTATGTTTGAATGTGTTTGACTTACGATGGATTCAATTAGCTTTGTTTGAATGTGTTTGATTTTCATTTGTTTTAATTCGATTTGTAGAATGCATTTGACCTTCGTATGATTCAAAAAGCTCTTATTGAATGTGTTTGACTTTCATTTGATTCAATTAGCTCTGTTTGAATGTGTTTGACTTTCATTTGATTCAATTTGGTTAGTTAGAATGTGTTTGACTTTTATTTGATTCAATTAGCTTTGTAGAATGCATTTGACTTTCATTAGATTCAAATAGTTTTGTTTGAATGTGTTTGACTTTCATTTGATCTAATTAGATTTTTTTAGATGTTTTTTAATTTCATTTGATTCAACTAGCTTTGTTGAATGCATTTGACTTTCATTTGATTCAAAAAGCTATGTTTGAATGTGTTTAACTTACGTTGGATTCAATTAGCTTTGTTTGAATGTGTTTGACTTTAATTTTATTCAATTTGCTTTGTAGAATTCATTTGACTTTCATTTGATTCAAAAAGCTCTTTTTGAATGTGTTTCACTTTCATTTGATTCAATTAGCTTTATTTGAATGTGTTTGACTTTCATTTGATTCTAATAGTTTTGTTTGAATGTGTTTGGCTTTCATTCGATTTAATTAGTTTTTCTTAGATGTTTTTGAATTTCATTTGATTCAATTATCTTTGTTGAATGCTTTTGGCTTACATTTGATTGAAAAAACTATGTTCGAATGCGTTTGACTTACGTTTGATTTAATTAGCTTTGTTTCAATGTGTTTGACTTTCATTTGATTCAATTAGCTTTGTAGAATGCTTTTGACTTTCATTTGATTCAAATAGTTTTTTATAAATGTGTTTGATTTTAAGTTGATCTAATTCGATTTTTTTACATGTTTTTGAATTTCATTTGATTCAATTAGCTTTGTTAAATGCATTTGACTTTCATTTTATTCAAAAAGCTATGTTGAATGTGTTTGACTTACGTTTGATTCAATTAGCTTTGTTTGAATGTGTTTGAATTTATTTGATTAAATTAGCTTTATAGAATGCATTTGACCTTCGTATGATTCAAAAAGCTCTTTTTGAATGTGTTTGACTTTCATTTGATTCAATTAGCTCTGTTTGAATGTGTTTGACTTTCATTTGATTTAATTAGGTTAGTTTAAATGTTTTTGAATTTCATTTGATTCAATTATCTTTGTTGAATGCTTTTGACTTTCATTTCATTTAAAAAACTAAATTTGATTGTGTTTGCCTTACGTTTGATTGAATTAGCTTTGTTTCAATACGTTTGACTTTCATTTGATTCAATTAGCTTTGTAGATTGCATTTGACTTTCATTTGATTCAAATAGTTTTGTTTGAATGTGTTTGATTTTCATTTGATCTATTTAGATTTTTTTTAGATGTTTTTGTATTTCATTTTATTCAATTGGCTTTGTTGAATGCATTTGATTTTTATTTGATTCAAAAAGCTATATTTGAATGTGTTTGACTTACAATGGATTCAATTAGCTTTGTTTGAATGTGTTTGACTTTCATTTGTTTTAATTCGATTTGTAGAATGCATTTCACCTTCTTATGATTCAAAAAGCTCTTATTGAATGTGTTTGACTTTATTTTGATTCAATTAGCTCTGTTTGAATGTGTTTGACTTTGATTTGATTCAATTAGGTTAGTTTGAATGTGTTTGACTTTTATTTGATTCAATTAGCTTTGTAGAAAGCAATTGACTTTCATTAGACTCAAATAGTTTTGTTTGAATGTGTTTGACTTTCATTTGATCTAATTAGATTTTTTTAGATTTTTTTTAATTTCATTTGATTTAATTAGCTTTGTTGAATGTATTTGACTTTCATTTGATTCAAAAAGCTATGTTTGAATGTGTTTGACTTACGTTGGATTCAATTAGCTTTGTTTGAATGTGTTTGACTTTAATTTAATTCAATTAGCTTTGTAGAATTCATTTGACTTTCATTTGATTCAAAAAGCTCTTTTTGAATGTGTTTCACTTTCATTTGATTCAATTAGCTTTGTTTGAATGTGTTTGACTTTCATTTGATTCTAATAGTTTTGTTTGAATGTGTTTGACTTTCATTCGACTTAATTGGTTATTTTTAGATGTTTTTGAATTTCATTTGATTCAATTATCTTTGTTGAATGCTTTTGGCTTTCATTTGATTGAAAAAACTATGTTCGAATGCGTTTGACTTACGTTTGATTTAATTAGCTTTGTTTCAATGTGTTTGACTTTCATTTGATTCAAATAGTTTTTTTATAAATGTGTTTGATTTTCAGTTGATCTAATTCAATTTTCTTACATGTTTTTGAATTTCATTTGATTCAATTAGCTTTGTTAAATGCATTTGACTTTCATTTTATTCAAAAAGCTATATTGAATGTGTTTGACTTACGTTGGATTCAATTAGCTTTGTTTGAATGTGTTTGAATTTATTTGATTAAATTAGCTTTGTAGAATGCATTTGACCTTCATATGATTCAAAAAGCTCTTTTTGAATGTGTTTGACTATCTTTTGATTTAATTAGCTCTGTTGAATGTGTTTGACTTTCATTTGATTCAATTAGGTTAGTTTGAATGTGTTTGAATTTCATTTGATTTAATTATCTTTGTTGAATGCTTTTGGCTTTCATTTGATTGAAAAAACTATGTTCAAATGCGTTTGACTTACGTTTGATTTAATTAGCTTTTTTTCAATGTGTTTGACTTTCATTTGATTTAATTAGCTTTGTAGAATGCATTTGACTTTCATTTGATTCAAATAGCTTTTGTTTGAATGTGTTTGATTTTCATTTGATTTAATTAGATTTTTTTGGATGTTTTTGAATTTCATTTGATTCAATTAGCTTTGTTGTATGCATTTGGCTTTCATTTGATTCAAAAAACTATATTTGAATGTGTTTGACTTAAGTTCGTTTCAATTAGCTTTGTTTGAATGTGTTTGACTTTCATTTGATTCAAATAGTTTTGTTTGAATGTGTTTGACTTTCATTCGATCTAATTAGATTTTTTTAGATGTTTTTTGAATTTCATTTGATTTAATTCGCTTTGTAGAATGCATTTGACCTTCATATGATTCAAAAAGCTCTTTTTGAATGTGTTTGACTTTTTATTTGATTCAATTAGCTCTGTTTGAATGTGTTTGACTTTCATTTGATTCAATTAGATTAGTTTGAATGTTTTTGAATTTCATTTGATTCAATTAGCTTTGTAGAATGCATTTGACTTTCATTAGATTCAAATAGTTTTGTTAGAATGTGTTTGACTTTCATTTGATCTAATTAGATTTTTTAAGACATTTTTGAATTTCATTTGATTCAATTATCTTTGTTGAATGCTTTTGGCTTTCATTTGATTTAAAAAACTATGTTTGATTGTGTTTGCCTTACGTTTGATTCAATTAGCTTTGTTTCAATACGTTTGACTTTCATTTGATTTAATTAGATTTTTTAGATGTTTTTGAATTTCATTTGTTTCAAATAGTTTTGTTTGAATGTGTTTGATTTTCATTTGATCTATTTGATTTAATGTGTTTGAATGTGTTTGACTTACGTTGGATTCAATTAGCTTTGTTTAAATGTGTTTGACTTTAATTTAATTCAATTAGCTTTGTAGAATTCATTTGACTTTCATTTGATTCAAAAAGCTCTTTTTGAATGTGTTTCACTTTCATTTGATTTAATTAGCTTTGTTTGAATGTGTTTGACTTTCATTTGATTCTAATAGTTTTGTTTAAATGTGTTTGACTTTCATTCAATCTAATTAGTTTTTTTTAGATGTGTTTGACTTTCATTTTATTCAATTAGCTTTGTTGAATGCATTTGACTTTCATTTGATTCAATTAGCTTTGTATGGATGTGTTTGACTTTCATTTGATTCAAATAGTTTTTTATGAATGTGTTTGATTTTCATTAGATCTAATTAGATTTTTTTAGATGTTTTTGAATTTCATTTGATTCAATTAGCTTTGTTGAACGTGTTTGATTTTCATTTGATTCTAATAGTTTGGTTTGCATATGTTTGACCTTTATTTGATTTAATTAGATTTTTTTTAGATGTTTTTGACTTTCATTTTATTCAATTAGCTTTGTTGAATGCATTTGACTTTCATTTGATTCAAAAAGCTTTGTTTGAATGTGTTTGACTTTCATTTGATTCAATTATCTTTGTTTGAATGTGTTTGACTTTCATTTGATATAATTAGCTTTGTAGAATGCATTTGAATTTCACTTGATTCAAATAGTTTTGTTTGAATGTGTTTGACTTTTATTTGATTCAAAAAACTATGTTTGAATGTGTTTGACTTACGTTTGATTCAATTAGCTTTATTTGAATTTGTTTGACTTTCATTTGATTCAATTAGCTTTGTAGAATGCATTTGATCTTCATTTGATTCAAAAAGCTCTTTTTGAATAAGTTTGACTTTCATTTGGTTCAATTAGCTTTGTTGAATGTATTTGGCTTTCATTTTATTCAATTATCTCTGTTTGAATGTGTTTGACTTTTATTTCATTCAATTAGGTTAGTTTGAATGTGTTTGAATTTCATTTGATTTAATTAGCTTTGTAGAATGCATTTGACTTTCATTTGATTCAAATAGCTTTTGTTTGAATGTGTTTGACTTTCATTTGATTTAATTAGATTTTTTTGGATGTTTTTGAATTTCATTTGATTCAATTAGCTTTGTTGTATGCATTTGGCTTTCATTTGATTCAAAAAACTATATTTGAATGTGTTAGACTTACGTTCGATTCAATTAGCTTTGTTTGAATGTGTTTGACTTTCATTTTATTCTAATAGTTTTGTTTGAATTTGTTTGACTTTCATTCGATCTAATTAGATTTTTTTAGATGTTTTTGAATTTCATTTGATTTAATTGGCTTTGTTGAATGCATTTGACTTTCATTTGATTCAAAAAGCTATGTTTGAATGTGTTTGACTTACGTTGGATTCAATTAGCTTTGTTTGAATGTGTTTGACTTTCATTTGTTTTAATTCGCTTTGTAGAATGCATTTGACCTTCATATGATTCAAAAAGCTCTTTTTGAATGTGTTTGACTTTCATTTGATTCAATTATCTTTGTTGAATGCTTTTGGCTTTCATTTGATTTAATTAGGTTAGTTTGAATGTGTTTGACTTTCATTTGATTCAATTAGCTTTGTAGAATGCATTTAACTTTCATTAGATTCAATTAGTTTTGTTTGAATGTGTTTGACTTTCATTTTATTTAATTAGATTTTTTTGGATGTTTTTGAATTTCATTTGATTCAATTAGCTTTGTTGTATGCATTTGGCTTTCATTTGATTCAAAAAACTATATTTGAATGTGTTAGACTTACGTTCGATTCAATTAGCTTTGTTTGAATGTGTTTGACTTTCATTTTATTCTAATAGTTTTGTTTGAATTTGTTTGACTTTCATTCGATCTAATTAGATTTTTTTAGATGTTTTTGAATTTCAATTGATTTAATTGGCTTTGTTGAATGCATTTGACTTTCATTTGATTTAAAAAGCTATGTTTGAATGTGTTTGACTTACGTTGGATTCAATTAGCTTTGTTTAAATGTGTTTGACTTTCATTTGTTTTAATTCGCTTCGTAGAATGCATTTGACCTTCATATGATTCAAAAAGCTCTTTTTGAATCTGTTTGACTTTCATTTGATTCAATTATCTTTGTTGAATGCTTTTGGCTTTCATTTGATTTAATTAGGTTAGTTTGAATGTGTTTGACTTTCATTTGATTCAATTAGCTTTGTAGAATGCATTTAACTTTCATTAGATTCAATTAGTTTTGTTGGAATGTGTTTGACTTTCATTTGATCTAATTAGATTTTTTTAATGTTTTTGAATTTCATTTGATTCAATTATCTTTGTTGAATGCATATGTCTTTCATTTGATCCAAAAAGCTATGTTTGAATGTGTTTGACTTACGTTGGATTCAATTAGCTTTGTTTGAATGTGTTTGACTTTAATTTAATTCAATTAGCTTTGTAGAATTCATTTGACTTTCATTTGATTCAAAAAGCTCTTTTTGAATGTGTTTCACTTTCATTTGATTCAATTAGCTTTGTTTGAATGTGTTTGACTTTCATTTGATTCTAATAGTTTTGTTTGAATGTGTTTGACTTTCATTCGATTTAATTAGTTTTTTTAGATGTTTTTGAATTTCATTTGATTCAATTATCTTTGTTGAATGCTTTTGGCTTTCATTTGATTGAAGAAACTATGTTCGAATGCGTTTCACTTACGTTTGATTTAATTAGCTTTGTTTTAATGTGTTTGACTTTCATTTGATTCAATTAGCTTTGTAGAATGCATTTGACTTTCATTTGATTCAAATAGTTTTTTTATAAATGTGTTTGATTTTCAGTTGATCTAATTCAATTTTCTTACATGTTTTTGAATTTCATTTGATTCAATTAGCTTTGTTAAATGCATTTGACTTTCATTTTATTCAAAAAGCTATGTTGAATGTGTTTGACTTACGTTGGATTTAATTAGCTTTGTTTGAATGTGTTTGAATTTATTTGATTAAATTAGCTTTGTAGAATGCATTTGACCTTCATATGATTCAAAAAGCTCTTTTTGAATGTGTTTGACTTTCATTTGATTTAATTAGTTCTGTTGAATGTGTTTGACTTTCATTTGATTCAATTAGGTTAGTTTGAATGTGTTTGAATTTCATTTGATTTAATTATCTTTGTTGAATGCTTTTGTCTTTCATTTGATTGAAAAAACTATGTTCGAATGCGTTTGACTTACGTTTGATTTAATTAGCTTTGTTTCAATGTGTTTGACTTTCATTTGATTTAATTAGCTTTGTAGAATGCATTTGACTTTCATTTGATTCAAATAGCTTTTGTTTGAATGTGTTTGACTTTCATTTGATTTAATTAGATTTTTTTGGATGTTTTTGAATTTCATTTGATTCAATTAGCTTTGTTGTATGCATTTCGCTTTCATTTGATTCAAAAAACTATATTTGAATGTATTTGACTTAAGTTCGATTCAATTAGCTTTGTTTGAATGTGTTTGACTTTCATTTGATTCAAATAGTTTTGTTTGAATGTGTTTGACTTTCATTCGATCTAATTAGATTTTTTAGATGTTTTTGAATTTCATTTGATTTAATTGGCTTTGTTGAATGCATTTGACTTTCATTTGATTCAGAAAGCTATGTTTGAATGCTTTTGACTTACGTTGGATTCAATTAGCTTTGTTTGAATGTGTTTGACTTTCATTTGTTTTAATTCGCTTTGTAGAATGCATTTGACCTTCATATGATTCAAAAAGCTCTTTTTGAATATGTTTGACTTTTCATTTGATTCAATTAGCTCTGTTTGAATGTGTTTGACTTTCATTTGATTCAATTAGATTAGTTTGAATGTGTTTGAATTTCATTTGATTCAATTAGCTTTGTAGAATGCATTTGACTTTCATTAGATTCAAATAGTTTTGTTAGAATGTGTTTGACTTTCATTTGATCTAATTAGATTTTTTTAGATTTTTTGAATTTCATTTGATTCAATTATCTTTTTGAATGCTTTTGGCTTTCATTTGATTTAAAAAACTATGTTTGATTGTGTTTGCCTTACGTTTGATTCAATTAGCTTTGTTTCAATACGTTTGACTTTCATTTGATTTAATTAGATTTTTTAGATGTTTTTGAATTTCATTTTATTCAAATAGTTTTGTTTGAATGTGTTTGATTTTCATTTGATCTATTCGATTTAATGTGTTTGAATGTGTTTGACTTACGTTGGATTCAATTAGCTTTGTTTAAATGTGTTTGACTTAATTTAATTCAATTAGCTTTGTAGAATTCATTTGACTTTCATTTGATTCAAAAAAGCTCTTTTTGAATGTGTTTCACTTTCATTTTGATTCAATTAGCTTTGTTTGAATGTGTTTGACTTTCATTTGATTCTAATAGTTT
>NW_018743940.1:0-20751 GCF_001683475.1 Chenopodium quinoa | reverse complement strand
TTTATAAACCTACACCTACACTAAACAAGTTTAGTGGTAAGTAGAGGGTCGAACCACGGAGACGACATAAACACTATCAACACCACCACCAATTAAGCTAGGTCAAAGAGATAGGATGGATAGAACAATAAACAAAATGAGATTAATATTAAGTTAAACTAACACCAAGGGAGAGGGTCAAACATGACAATGATCTTCAATAAAGTTAGGCAATGGAAATGAGTTTACATGCAAACCAAATATCTCATATAAGGCAATACCAACAATACCATCTAACCACCTATCGGGGTCAAAGGCTTTCCCAACTTAACACATGCTCATACTATCGTCATAAGCTGTGAAAGTTAAGGTTTTTGCATAGAATCGATCACCTAATGGATATCCCTAAGTTACACTATCGTCATAACTTAGTTCAATCCACCCAATTACAACACATGATTGGCCATTCACATGGAGTAATTAGTAAAACATGGTTACAAGGTATATTTAATCACATATAACCAACATTTGTCTAGCCTAATACATTCAAGATTCACCACATGCTATCACCAATCCCTTAGTAAAGGGAATTACTCACTAATCATGAACAACTAACACAAAACCCAACAAGAAGAACAAAGAGAAGCAATTAAACTAAACAACTACTCTAATCAAGCAAGAAATTAAGAAAGAACAATAAATGAGATAGAGTTTAGAATGCTCATTGAAGTATTGAAAAGGAATCCAAAACAATGTCACTTTGCATCTTCATCTTCTTCAATCCACCATTGAAGCTCTTCACTTTCTCTCTCTAAAATACCCTAAATTACTCTTAATCTACATTACAAAGTATAAAAACAAAGATTAAAACTAAATCTAAGCCTAATTTATGTGAAGATTGATGGAGAGATGTTAGGGTTTAACCCCTCAAAGAGGAGAGAGAAAACCCCAAAGAAACCCACCATCAAAACTTCCAAAAAGAGGAGAGGAAGAAGCATTTAAAAGACCCGTAGCTGCTCGTGCGCGCCCGCGATATTTGCCTGCGCGCCGCGCACTGGGATTGGCCTGACAGCGACATTCATTTTCAAACGGCCATAACTTCTGTTCTAGAGGCTTCTGGGGCGTGCAACCTACCGTTGGAAAGCTCTTTAAGTCTAGTTTCCAATGCAACTTGAATCACCTCAATCCAATTTGTAGATCAAAAGTTATGGCTAAAAGAGTGAACAAAGGTTAGTTTTGGAGTTCAGGCCCTTGAGCGCCCGCGCCTATCTTAGGAGCGCCCGCGCCTATCTTAGAGCGCCCGCGCCTAAGCGCGCCAAATCGCGCCTACATTCTGCCTCCAATATTTTTGACCCCAATGTTAGGCACGCCCGCGCTGGGTTTGGCGCGCCCGCGCCATTCTGAAAGCGCGACCCGCGCTGTCCGCATGGCCTTGCTTGCTTGCTCCTTAACTTCCTTTGTAGCTCTTCAAATGAACTCCAATTCTCCAAGCTCTTCATTCTCTCAAAATCAACTCCAAAAGCCTACAAAACACGAGGAAAAGCACAAAAACATAATAAAGAGAGAAACGGAGCAAAAGGGGTACAAACAAGGGACAAACGTAGAAAAATACCGCGATTAGAGGATCTAAATAGTGGCATAAATGCCACTTATCAAATTCCCCCACACTTGCCTCTTGCTTGTCCTCAAGCAAGAACAAAAGCAGAAACAAAAAGAAAGAAAAAGGATCTAATAACACTAAAAGGAGAGGGGTGAAAAAGAATATACACTAACTCACTTTCGTAGGAATCACGGTTGTTTTTAGCGTAAACAACAAGCCATTTAAACCTCAAAGTCGCCTATGAGGACGAGTGTGCTCTCGTAAGGGTTTCCAAAGAGTTTAACCCATAACTCTACACATAAAGCAACACAAACAAGGCAATGCATAGACAAATAAAATAAACACAAAAACAAGACGTTCTTGGTGGACTTTTTGGAACGAAACAAGCACCAATGAATGCACAACTTTCTAAACAAATAAGGGTATGCACGTTCCAAGATGTTTAGGGTTGAAAGAAACATAGACTAAGCTAAGCATAGAGAACTAAGAGCCGTACAATTCACCTTTCATCCCAAACTAGCTAGCCGCGTTCTCTCCACTAGCTTCAAGTCAACCATTAGGTGGGCTTCTCATGGTTCCTCGAAGGAACCGGAAAAAGATAAAGAAATGAAAACGATGAGAAGGTTATCCGACGTCTTGGCTATGCACTCTCTCTCTATAAGCTTGACAACTATCTTCCTCCATCGATAAAGACTAAACTCTATAGGGTCTAAAGGTCTTTTATTGGTTGTAAGGGTATGCTTGGGGTGTAAGGTGGGAAAAATTTTAAAAAATTTAAAAATTTGGTGGTATTCCCCCACACTTATTCAATAAACACACACTAACAAGACTAAGAAACAGGACTCCCCCACACTTGAACGGAGCATTGTCCTCAATGCTCAAACACGAGGGATATGAAGTTTTTTTTTTTTTTTTTTTTTTTTTTTTTTTTTTTGGTCCTTACCTTATTTGAGTAAGGACGGCTTTTCATAAGCATTTTCTCTTATTTCACTGAATAGAAACACAGTTTACTCACTTGCTTGACCAAAGAACTACAACTTTCTCATTTGCGTTCAAAATCAACACAAAACAATTCTCAAACCAACATGCTTCACATAAACAAAAGGTTTAGGGGAACAAAAAGGTCATTCGGTTTGTAATGTGGCCTCAAAAATCAAGAAAGGGAAATAGGCTCAAAGGGTTAGAAAGAGGGGCAAATTTTAAAAGAAAACCAATTTTGTAACAAAACAAAAAGAAGGATAAGAAAATGAAAAATGCCTATTTCCTCCTTAAAGGGTTTCGGTCACGATCTCGGGTAGATAGAAGTCAAACTCTGGATTGAAAAATGCATAACCAAGGATCCAAATATGCCACTCAACAAAGTTGATGAAGGCTAGAACAAATAAACCTCACACGGGATTTGTATAGCAATTACCGACCTAAGGGGTTCATATCCACTATGGAGAGCGACACCGTCTTACCACAACCATGGATTAAGGCTACAAGTATCCCAAAGTTCTTAAAACCGCTACCTTAGATTAAAATATGTTTAACTCAACCCAAAACACTCTCAAACCGTGCATACCATTACCAATTAGGAAGGAAAGCCTTCAAGGACACAAGCTCAAAACATTAAGTCCAAAACAAGAATGAATAAAACACATACGAAAACTTGCCTTGTTTTTAAAGGAAAAGACTCCATACAAGCAAATATTCACAAGACAAGAACAACTTGAGAATGTTTATACAGTTGCGCAAGATGAGAGCATGATCAACAAATCCATGTATACCAAAAGTCAAATCAATAAGGCGCTCATGGCCATCCAAATATAGAATAACCAAAGTCAAAAATAAACCTTGGTATGTATGGAGGGGGGTAAATCAAGCAATCAAGAGACCAAGAAAGGGAAGAAGGAAACAACAAAACCACAAACATGTATCTTTCAAACCACATGCAAATAAGAAGGTAAAGCAATAAAAAAAAAGAAAATGGAAAGAGTGAACCAAATGATAGGTGGGTGTGAAACCCGCAAATGAACTCATTTTCATCATTTCCATCTAATTACTCTTCTTTGGTGCTTCAACTTCCAATCACAAGCATTCCTTGGTTTGTTTCTTCTTATGGTTCCCGATCCAAGGTCATGAGCAAAAGTATAGACATCAAGTAACTATATACAAGAGAAACAAGAGGAAAACAAAATTAAAAGAAATAAGGAAAACTAAAAGCAATAAAAACACGGGTTACTTCCCGAGAAAGTCTTGTTTAAGGTCCAATATTGACCTTATTAGTAAATAACCGGACAAAGAACGCAAAAGCTTGTCATATGCATCGGAAAATATTTCATGAAAAAGAGCATAAGTGATGCTCATATGACAAGCAAGCACAAAGTTGAAAGAAACTCTATGCTTGAGGGGAGGGGGAAAAGAAAAATAAAAAGAATCAAAAGAAAAATCAAAAGAAAAATTAAAATAAGAAAAAGAAAAAGAGGGAACAAACTCATTTAGTTGCATTTTGGAAGGTGAAAGCTCATCATTGAAATCAAAAGTAAGGCCATGGTGGTATAGAGAGGCAAGGGGCTCCTCAATTGTTTATTTTTGAGAAAATATGGTAGTGAGATGGGAAAAGAAGGAATATTGCTAAACTTCCTTGAAAAAGGGATGTAAGTTTGAAGGGGTTTGAATTGGGATCGCACTCACCACTCAATTACACCACTAGCATTGAATCACAAGCTTTCTCTTCCAACTCATCTTCAATACCCTCAAAGATTTTCGATGTATTCTCAATCACCAATTGGGATATTTCACTCTCAACAAGAGCATGATTATCATTGTTAACATTCCCCAAGTCACCATGAATGAACATCGGTATCTCATCATCACCTAAACCAAAATTTTCTCTAAGCAACCTCAAATCAATGTTTAATTGCATCAATTTTGTATCGTCAATGGGTTGCGAAGAGTTTTGAGGCTCAAATTGGGTGGAGGGGTTGGTATTCACGAAGTCATGAAAAATCTCACCATCCATACTCCCTCCATCACTTTCAAAATCATCATCCTCAATCACATTCTCAATTCCAAATGAGTTGTCTCACTCTCTTGATTACCCTTAGGCTCACTCAAATGGGAGGAGGGAGAAGAAGGAAAGGCATCCTCTTGGGATGAGGCTAGTTGGGAAATTTTACTTTCCATCATTTTAATCCAAGCTTCCCTTTCATTCCTCTCTTCATCTTGTTTTCTCATAAACTCCTTAAGCATCTCCATACACTCTTCTTCCTTCGATCTCCCACTGAATTACCCTCACAAAAAGGCTCATTAGACACATAGGGGAACTCATTAGGAATCGTGTATGAAAAAGGAAAGGAAGATGAAGAATTATGCATTTGAGAATTTTGGGTGTGTGAAGCATCATTGGAATTCATGCACATAATTGATGAACATTGAAAAATATCATGAACATTATCAACATTGGGATGCATCTCATTACAATTAGCATACAAAAGGGAAGGGTTGCCATCATGCATCAAGGGATCATCATGGGGAACATAAGAATCATCATTAGAGTTTATGCAAGAGTTAGAAAAATCACGACAATTATCATAATTATCTTGCTCATTGCTATCCCGAGCAAACCACAAATAGAAATCCCAAGCCTCATCCGAAGATGTGGCTCGAAATTCACCATTAAATTTGTTTTCAACCACCCCCTAGTGTACTCATTCAAACCCCAATAAATTATCTCACAAGACTCCCTTAAAGTACAACCAAGGTAATTAGAGAAGTCTTCAAACCTATTAAAGTATACCCAAAAGGGCTCATATTCAAATTGAGGCAAAGAAGGACATGACATTTCATTTTGGACAAATTGATCCATGACTCAATGAGGCAAAACAAATAGCAACCAAATAAGAAAGCTCAAATATTTTTGGAATTTCCCCTTTTTTTCCTTTTTTTTTAAACAAAAAATAAACAAAAAGAAAAGAAAATATTCGCAAAGACCTAGACTCAATAAGGTAATACAACAATAATGGAAGCCGTCCCGGCAACGGCGCCATTTTGGTGAAGGATAATTAGGTCGTTGGACTAACTACCCTCAACCAAACAATATTTATAAACCTACACCTACACTAAACAAGTTTAGTGGTAAGTAGAGGGTCGAACCACGGAGACGACATAAACACTATCAACACCACCACCAATTAAGCTAGGTCAAAGAGATAGGATGGATAGAACAATAAACAAAAATGAGATTTATATTAAGTTAAACTAACACCAAGGGAGAGGGTCAAACATGACAATGATCTTCAATAAAGTTAGGCAATGGAAATGAGTTTACATGAAAACCAAATATCTCATATAAGGCAATACCAACAATACCATCTAACCACCTATCGGGGTCAAAGGCTTTCCCAACTTAACACATGCTCATACTATCGTCATAAGCTGTGAAAGTTAAGGTTTTTGCATAGAATCGATCACCTAATGGATATCCCTAAGTTACACTATCGTCATAACTTAGTTCAATCCACCCAATTACAACACATGATTGGCCATTCACATGGAGTAATTAGTAAAACATGGTTACAAGGTATATTTAATCACATATAACCAGCATTTGTCTAGCCTAATACATTCAAGATTCACCACATGCTATCACCAATCCTTAGTAAAGGGAATTACTCACTAATCATGAACAACTAACACAAAACCCAACAAGAAGAACAAAGAGAAGCAATTAAACTAAACAACTACTCTAATCAAGCAAGAAATTAAGAAAGAACAATAAATGAGATAGAGTTTAGAATGCTCATTGAAGTATTGAAAAGGAATCCAAAACAATGTCACTTTGCATCTTCATCTTCTTCAATCCACCATTGAAGCTCTTCACTTTCTCTCTCTAAAATACCCTAAATTACTCTTAATCTACATTGCAAAGTATAAAAACAAAGATTAAAACTAAATCTAAGCCTAATTTATGTGAAGATTGATGGAGAGATGTTAGGGTTTAACCCCTCAAAGAGGAGAGAGAAAACCCCAAAGAAACCCACCATCAAAACTTGGCCAAAAAGAGGAGAGGAAGAAGCATTTAAAAGACCCGTAGCTGCTCGTGCGCGCCCGCGATAGAGGCCTGCGCGGCCGCGCACTGGGATTGGCCTGACAGCAACATTCATTTTTCAAACGGCCATAACTTCTGTTGTAAGAGGCTTCTGGGGGCGTGCAACCTAACGTTGGAAAGCTCTTTAAGTCTAGTTTCCAATGCATTTTGAATCACCTCAATCCAATTTGTAGATCAAAAGTTATGGCTAAAAGAGTGAACAAAGGTTAGTTTTGGAGTTCAGGCCCTTGAGCGCCCGCGCCTATCTTAGGAGCGCCCGCGCCTATCTTAGGAGTGCCCGCGCCTAAGCCGCGCCAAATCGCGCCTACATTCTGCCTCCAATATTTTTGACCCCAAAGTTAGGCACGCCCGCGCTGGGTTTGGCGCGCCCGCGCCATTCTGAAAGCGCGACCCGCGTTGTCCGCATGGCCTTGCTTGCTTGCTCCTTAACTTCCTTTGTAGCTCTTCAAATGAACTCCAATTCTCCAAGCTCTTCATTCTCTCAAAATCAACTCCAAAAGCCTACAAAACACGAGGAAAAGCACAGAAACATAATAAAGAGAGAAACAGAGCAAAAGGGGTACAAACAAGGGACAAACGTAGAAAAATACGGCGATTAGAGGATCTAAATAGTGGCATAAATGCCACTTATCAAATTCCCCACACTTGCCTCTTGCTTGTCCTCAAGCAAGAACAGAAGCAGAAACAAAAAGAAAGAAAAAGGATCTAATAACACTAAAAGGAGAGGGGTGAAAAAGAATATACACTAACTCACTTTCGTAGGAATCATGGTTGTTTTTAGCGTAAACAACAAGCCATTTAAACCTCAAAGTCGCCTATGAGGACGAGTGTGCTCTCGTAAGGGTTTCCAAAGAGTTTAACCCATAACTCTACACATAAAGAAACACAAACAAGGCAATGCATAGACAAATAAAATAAACACAAAAACAAGACGTTCTTGGTGGACTTTTTGGAACGAAACAAGCACTAATGAATGCACAACTTTCTAAACAAATAAGGGTATGCACGTTCCAAGATGTTTAGGGTTGAAAGAAACATAGACTAAGCTAAGCATAGAGAACTAAGAGCCGTACAATTCACCTTTCATCCCAAACTAGCTAGCCGCGTTCTCTCCACTAGCTTCAAGTCAACCATTAGGTGGGGCTTCTCATGGTTCCTCGAAGGAACCGGAAAAAGATAAAGAAATGAAAACGATGAGAAGGTTATCCCGACGTCTTGGCTATGCACTCTCTCTCTATAAGCTTGACAACTATCTTCCTCCATCGATAAAGACTAAACTCTATAGGGTCTAAAGGTCTTTTATTGGTTGTAAGGGTATGCTTGGGGTGTAAGGTGGGAAAAATTTTAAAAAATTTAAAAATTTGGTGGTATTCCCCCACACTTATTCAATAAACACACACTAACAAGACTAAGAAACAGGACTCCCCCACACTTGAACGGAGCATTGTCCTCAATGCTCAAACACGAGGGATATGAAGTTTTTTTTTTTTTTTTTTTTTTTTTTTTTTTTTTTTTTTTTTTTTTTTTTTTTTGGTCCTTACCTTATTTGAGTAAGGACGGCTTTTCATAAGCATTTTCTCTTATTTCACTGAATAGAAACACAGTTTACTCACTTGCTTGACCAAAGAACTACAACTTTCTCATTTGCGTTCAAAATCAACACAAAACAATTCTCAAACCAACATGCTTCACATAAACAAAAGGTTTAGGGGAACAAAAGGTCATTCGGTTTGTAATGTGGCTCAAAATCAAGAAAGGGAAATAGGCTCAAAGGGTTAGAAAGAGGGGCAAATTTAAAAGAAAACCAATTTTGTAACAAAACAAAAAGAAGGATAAGAAAATGAAAAATGCCTATTTCCTCCCTTAAAGGGTTCGGTCACGATCTCGGGTAGATAGAAGTCAAACTCTGGATTGAAAAATGCATAACCAAGGATCCAAATATGCCACTCAACAAAGTTGATGAAGGCTAGAACAAATAAACCTCACACGGGATTTGTATAGCAATTACCGACCTAAGGGGTTCATATCCACTATGGAGAGCGACACCGTCTTACCACAACCATGGATTAAGGCTACAAGTATCCCAAAGTTCTTAAAACCGCTACCTTAGCATTAAAATATGTTTAACTCAACCCAAAAACACTCTCAAACCGTGCATACCATTACCAATTAGGAAGGAAAGCCTTCAAGGACACAAGCTCAAAACATTAAGTCCAAAACAAGAATGAATAAAACACATACGAAAACTTGCCTTGTTTTTAAAGGAAAAGACTCCATACAAGCAAATATTCACAAGACAAGAACAACTTGAGAATGTTTATACAGTTGCGCAAGATGAGAGCATGATCAACAAATCCATGTATACCAAAAGTCAAATCAATAAGGCGCTCATGGCCATCCAAATATAGAATAACCAAAGTCAAAAATAAACCTTGGTATGTATGGAGGGGGGTAAATCAAGCAATCAAGAGACCAAGAAAGGGAAGAAGGAAACAACAAAACCACAAACATGTATCTTTCAAACCACATGCAAATAAGAAGGTAAAGCAATAAAAAAAAAGAAAATGGAAAGAGTGAACCAAATGATAGGTGGGTGTGAAACCCGCAAATGAACTCATTTTCATCATTTCCATCTAATTACTCTTCTTTGGTGCTTCAACTTCCAATCACAAGCATTCCTTGGTTTGTTTCTTCTTATGGTTCCCGATCCAAGGTCATGAGCAAAAGTATAGACATCAAGTAACTATATACAAAGAGAAACAAGAGGAAAACAAAATTAAAAGAAATAAGGAAAACTAAAAGCAATAAAAACACGGGTTACTTCCCGAGAAAGTCTTGTTTAAGGTCCAATATTGACCTTATTAGTAAATAACCGGACAAAGAACGCAAAAGCTTGTCATATGCATCGGAAAATATTTCATGAAAAAGAGCATAAGTGATGCTCATATGACAAGCAAGCACAAAGTTGAAAGAAACTCTATGCTTGAGGGGAGGGGGAAAAGAAAAATAAAAAGAATCAAAAGAAAAATCAAAAGAAAAATTAAAATAAGAAAAAGAAAAAGAGGGAACAAACTCATTTAGTTGCATTTTGGAAGGTGAAAGCTCATCATTGAAATCAAAAGTAAGGCCATGGTGGTATAGAGAGGCAAGGGGCTCCTCAATTGGTTTATTTTTGAGAAAATATGGTAGTGAGATGGGAAAAGAAGGAATATTGCTAAACTTCCTTGAAAAAGGGATGTAAGTTGAAGGGGTTTGAATTGGGATCGCACTCACCACCTCAATTACACCACCTAGCATTGAATCACAAGCTTTCTCTTCCAACTCATCTTCAATACCCTCAAAGATTTTCGATGTATTCTCAATCACCAATTGGGATATTTCACTCTCAACAAGAGCATGATTATCATTGTTAACATTCCCCAAGTCACCATGAATGAACATCGGTATCTCATCATCACCTAAACCAAAATTTTCTCTAAGCAACCTCAAATCAATGTTTAATTGCATCAATTTTGTATCGTCAATGGGTTGCGAAGAGTTTTGAGGCTCAAATTGGGTGGAGGGGTTGGTATTCACGAAGTCATGAAAAATCTCACCATCCATACTCCCTCCATCACTTTCAAAATCATCATCCTCAATCACATTCTCAAATTCCAAATGAGTTGTCTCACTCTCTTGATTACCCTTAGGCTCACTCAAATGGGAGGAGGGAGAAGAAGGAAAGGCATCCTCTTGGGATGAGGCTAGTTGGGAAATTTTACTTTCCATCATTTTAATCCAAGCTTCCCTTTCATTCCTCTCTTCATCTTGTTTTCTCATAAACTCCTTAAGCATCTCCATACACTCTTCTTCCTTCGATCTCCCCACTGAATTACCCTCACAAAAAGGCTCATTAGACACATAGGGGAACTCATTAGGAATCGTGTATGAAAAAGGAAAGGAAGATGAAGAATTATGCATTTGAGAATTTTGGGTGTGTGAAGCATCATTGGAATTCATGCACATAATTGATGAACATTGAAAAATATCATGAACATTATCAACATTGGGATGCATCTCATTACAATTAGCATACAAAAGGGAAGGGTTGCCATCATGCATCAAGGGATCATCATGGGGAACATAAGAATCATCATTAGAGTTTATGCAAGAGTTAGAAAAATCACGACAATTATCATAATTATCTTGCTCATTGCTATCCCGAGCAAACCACAAATAGAAATCCCAAGCCTCATCCGAAGATGTGGCTCGAAATTCACCATTAAATTTGTTTTCAACCACCCCCCTAGTGTACTCATTCAAACCCCAATAAATTATCTCACAAGACTCCCTTAAAGTACAACCAAGGTAATTAGAGAAGTCTTCAAACCTATTAAAGTATACCCAAAAGGGCTCATATTCAAATTGAGGCAAAGAAGGACATGACATTTCATTTTGGACAAATTGATCCATGACTCAATGAGGCAAAACAAATAGCAACCAAATAAGAAAGCTCAAATATTTTTGGAATTTCCCCTTTTTTTCCTTTTTTTTAAACAAAAAATAAACAAAAAGAAAAGAAAATATTCGCAAAGACCTAGACTCAATAAGGTAATACAACAATAATGGAAGCCGTCCCCGGCAACGGCGCCATTTTGGTGAAGGATAATTAGGTCGTTGGACTAACTACCCTCAACCAAACAATATTTATAAACCTACACCTACACTAAACAAGTTTAGTGGTAAGTAGAGGGTCGAACCACGGAGACGACATAAACACTATCAACACCACCACCAATTAAGCTAGGTCAAAGAGATAGGATGGATAGAACAATAAACAAAAATGAGATTTATATTAAGTTAAACTAACACCAAGGGAGAGGGTCAAACATGACAATGATCTTCAATAAAGTTAGGCAATGGAAATGAGTTTACATGAAAACCAAATATCTCATATAAGGCAATACCAACAATACCATCTAACCACCTATCGGGGTCAAAGGCTTTCCCAACTTAACACATGCTCATACTATCGTCATAAGCTGTGAAAGTTAAGGTTTTTGCATAGAATCGATCACCTAATGGATATCCCTAAGTTACACTATCGTCATAACTTAGTTCAATCCACCCAATTACAACACATGATTGGCCATTCACATGGAGTAATTAGTAAAACATGGTTACAAGGTATATTTAATCACATATAACCAGCATTTGTCTAGCCTAATACATTCAAGATTCACCACATGCTATCACCAATCCCTTAGTAAAGGGAATTACTCACTAATCATGAACAACTAACACAAAACCCAACAAGAAGAACAAAGAGAAGCAATTAAACTAAACAACTACTCTAATCAAGCAAGAAATTAAGAAAGAACAATAAATGAGATAGAGTTTAGAATGCTCATTGAAGTATTGAAAAGGAATCCAAAACAATGTCACTTTGCATCTTCATCTTCTTCAATCCACCATTGAAGCTCTTCACTTTCTCTCTCTAAAATACCCTAAATTACTCTTAATCTACATTGCAAAGTATAAAAACAAAGATTAAAACTAAATCTAAGCCTAATTTATGTGAAGATTGATGGAGAGATGTTAGGGTTTAACCCCTCAAAGAGGAGAGAGAAAACCCCAAAGAAACCCACCATCAAAACTTGGCCAAAAAGAGGAGAGGAAGAAGCATTTAAAAGACCCGTAGCTGCTCGTGCGCGCCCGCGATAGAGGCCTGCGCGGCCGCGCACTGGGATTGGCCTGACAGCAACATTCATTTTCAAACGGCCATAACTTCTGTTGTAAGAGGCTTCTGGGGGCGTGCAACCTAACGTTGGAAAGCTCTTTAAGTCTAGTTTCCAATGCATTTTGAATCACCTCAATCCAATTTGTAGATCAAAAGTTATGGCTAAAAGAGTGAACAAAGGTTAGTTTTGGAGTTCAGGCCCTTGAGCGCCCGCGCCTATCTTAGGAGCGCCCGCGCCTATCTTAGGAGTGCCCGCGCCTAAGCCGCGCCCAAATCGCGCCTACATTCTGCCTCCAATATTTTTGACCCCAAAGTTAGGCACGCCCGCGCTGGGTTTGGCGCGCCCGCGCCATTCTGAAAGCGCGACCCGCGTTGTCCGCATGGCCTTGCTTGCTTGCTCCTTAACTTCCTTTGTAGCTCTTCAAATGAACTCCAATTCTCCAAGCTCTTCATTCTCTCAAAATCAACTCCAAAAGCCTACAAAACACGAGGAAAAGCACAGAAACATAATAAAGAGAGAAACAGAGCAAAAGGGGTACAAACAAGGGACAAACGTAGAAAAATACGGCGATTAGAGGATCTAAATAGTGGCATAAATGCCACTTATCAAATTCCCCCACACTTGCCTCTTGCTTGTCCTCAAGCAAGAACAGAAGCAGAAACAAAAAGAAAGAAAAAGGATCTAATAACACTAAAAGGAGAGGGGTGAAAAAGAATATACACTAACTCACTTTCGTAGGAATCATGGTTGTTTTTAGCGTAAACAACAAGCCATTTAAACCTCAAAGTCGCCTATGAGGACGAGTGTGCTCTCGTAAGGGTTTCCAAAGAGTTTAACCCATAACTCTACACATAAAGAAACACAAACAAGGCAATGCATAGACAAATAAAATAAACACAAAAACAAGACGTTCTTGGTGGACTTTTTGGAACGAAACAAGCACTAATGAATGCACAACTTTCTAAACAAATAAGGGTATGCACGTTCCAAGATGTTTAGGGTTGAAAGAAACATAGACTAAGCTAAGCATAGAGAACTAAGAGCCGTACAATTCACCTTTCATCCCAAACTAGCTAGCCGCGTTCTCTCCACTAGCTTCAAGTCAACCATTAGGTGGGCTTCTCATGGTTCCTCGAAGGAACCGGAAAAAGATAAAGAAATGAAAACGATGAGAAGGTTATCCCGACGTCTTGGCTATGCACTCTCTCTCTATAAGCTTGACAACTATCTTCCTCCATCGATAAAGACTAAACTCTATAGGGTCTAAAGGTCTTTTATTGGTTGTAAGGGTATGCTTGGGGTGTAAGGTGGGAAAAATTTTAAAAAATTTAAAAATTTGGTGGTATTCCCCCACACTTATTCAATAAACACACACTAACAAGACTAAGAAACAGGACTCCCCCACACTTGAACGGAGCATTGTCCTCAATGCTCAAACACGAGGGATATGAAGTTTTTTTTTTTTTTTTTTTTTTTTTTTTTTTTTTTTTTTTTTTTTTTTTTTTTTTTGGTCCTTACCTTATTTGAGTAAGGACGGCTTTTCATAAGCATTTTCTCTTATTTCACTGAATAGAAACACAGTTTACTCACTTGCTTGACCAAAGAACTACAACTTTCTCATTTGCGTTCAAAATCAACACAAAACAATTCTCAAACCAACATGCTTCACATAAACAAAAGGTTTAGGGGAACAAAAGGTCATTCGGTTTGTAATGTGGCTCAAAATCAAGAAAGGGAAATAGGCTCAAAGGGTTAGAAAGAGGGGCAAATTTAAAAGAAAACCAATTTTGTAACAAAACAAAAAGAAGGATAAGAAAATGAAAAATGCCTATTTCCTCCCTTAAAGGGTTCGGTCACGATCTCGGGTAGATAGAAGTCAAACTCTGGATTGAAAAATGCATAACCAAGGATCCAAATATGCCACTCAACAAAGTTGATGAAGGCTAGAACAAATAAACCTCACACGGGATTTGTATAGCAATTACCGACCTAAGGGGTTCATATCCACTATGGAGAGCGACACCGTCTTACCACAACCATGGATTAAGGCTACAAGTATCCCAAAGTTCTTAAAACCGCTACCTTAGCATTAAAATATGTTTAACTCAACCCAAAACACTCTCAAACCGTGCATACCATTACCAATTAGGAAGGAAAGCCTTCAAGGACACAAGCTCAAAACATTAAGTCCAAAACAAGAATGAATAAAACACATACGAAAACTTGCCTTGTTTTTAAAGGAAAAGACTCCATACAAGCAAATATTCACAAGACAAGAACAACTTGAGAATGTTTATACAGTTGCGCAAGATGAGAGCATGATCAACAAATCCATGTATACCAAAAGTCAAATCAATAAGGCGCTCATGGCCATCCAAATATAGAATAACCAAAGTCAAAAATAAACCTTGGTATGTATGGAGGGGGGTAAATCAAGCAATCAAGAGACCAAGAAAGGGAAGAAGGAAACAACAAAACCACAAACATGTATCTTTCAAACCACATGCAAATAAGAAGGTAAAGCAATAAAAAAAAAGAAAATGGAAAGAGTGAACCAAATGATAGGTGGGTGTGAAACCCGCAAATGAACTCATTTTCATCATTTCCATCTAATTACTCTTCTTTGGTGCTTCAACTTCCAATCACAAGCATTCCTTGGTTTGTTTCTTCTTATGGTTCCCGATCCAAGGTCATGAGCAAAAGTATAGACATCAAGTAACTATATACAAAGAGAAACAAGAGGAAAACAAAATTAAAAGAAATAAGGAAAACTAAAAGCAATAAAAACACGGGTTACTTCCCGAGAAAGTCTTGTTTAAGGTCCAATATTGACCTTATTAGTAAATAACCGGACAAAGAACGCAAAAGCTTGTCATATGCATCGGAAAATATTTCATGAAAAAGAGCATAAGTGATGCTCATATGACAAGCAAGCACAAAGTTGAAAGAAACTCTATGCTTGAGGGGAGGGGGAAAAGAAAAATAAAAAGAATCAAAAGAAAAATCAAAAGAAAAATTAAAATAAGAAAAAGAAAAAGAGGGAACAAACTCATTTAGTTGCATTTTGGAAGGTGAAAGCTCATCATTGAAATCAAAAGTAAGGCCATGGTGGTATAGAGAGGCAAGGGGCTCCTCAATTGGTTTATTTTTGAGAAAATATGGTAGTGAGATGGGAAAAGAAGGAATATTGCTAAACTTCCTTGAAAAAGGGATGTAAGTTGAAGGGGTTTGAATTGGGATCGCACTCACCACCTCAATTACACCACATAGCATTGAATCACAAGCTTTCTCTTCCAACTCATCTTCAATACCCTCAAAGATTTTCGATGTATTCTCAATCACCAATTGGGATATTTCACTCTCAACAAGAGCATGATTATCATTGTTAACATTCCCCAAGTCACCATGAATGAACATCGGTATCTCATCATCACCTAAACCAAAATTTTCTCTAAGCAACCTCAAATCAATGTTTAATTGCATCAATTTTGTATCGTCAATGGGTTGCGAAGAGTTTTGAGGCTCAAATTGGGTGGAGGGGTTGGTATTCACGAAGTCATGAAAAATCTCACCATCCATACTCCCTCCATCACTTTCAAAATCATCATCCTCAATCACATTCTCAAATTCCAAATGAGTTGTCTCACTCTCTTGATTACCCTTAGGCTCACTCAAATGGGAGGAGGGAGAAGAAGGAAAGGCATCCTCTTGGGATGAGGCTAGTTGGGAAATTTTACTTTCCATCATTTTAATCCAAGCTTCCCTTTCATTCCTCTCTTCATCTTGTTTTCTCATAAACTCCTTAAGCATCTCCATACACTCTTCTTCCTTCGATCTCCCCACTGAATTACCCTCACAAAAAGGCTCATTAGACACATAGGGGAACTCATTAGGAATCGTGTATGAAAAAGGAAAGGAAGATGAAGAATTATGCATTTGAGAATTTTGGGTGTGTGAAGCATCATTGGAATTCATGCACATAATTGATGAACATTGAAAAATATCATGAACATTATCAACATTGGGATGCATCTCATTACAATTAGCATACAAAAGGGAAGGGTTTGCCATCATGCATCAAGGGATCATCATGGGGAACATAAGAATCATCATTAGAGTTTATGCAAGAGTTAGAAAAATCACGACAATTATCATAATTATCTTGCTCATTGCTATCCCGAGCAAACCACAAATAGAAATCCCAAGCCTCATCCGAAGATGTGGCTCGAAATTCACCATTAAATTTGTTTTCAACCACCCCCTAGTGTACTCATTCAAACCCCAATAAATTATCTCACAAGACTCCCTTAAAGTACAACCAAGGTAATTAGAGAAGTCTTCAAACCTATTAAAGTATACCCAAAAGGGCTCATATTCAAATTGAGGCAAAGAAGGACATGACATTTCATTTTGGACAAATTGATCCATGACTCAATGAGGCAAAACAAATAGCAACCAAATAAGAAAGCTCAAATATTTTTGGAATTTCCCCTTTTTTTTCCTTTTTTTTAAACAAAAAATAAACAAAAAGAAAAGAAAATATTCGCAAAGACCTAGACTCAATAAGGTAATACAACAATAATGGAAGCCGTCCCCGGCAACGGCGCCATTTTGGTGAAGGATAATTAGGTCGTTGGACTAACTACCCTCAACCAAACAATATTTATAAACCTACACCTACACTAAACAAGTTTAGTGGTAAGTAGAGGGTCGAACCACGGAGACGACATAAACACTATCAACACCACCACCAATTAAGCTAGGTCAAAGAGATAGGATGGATAGAACAATAAACAAAAATGAGATTTATATTAAGTTAAACTAACACCAAGGGAGAGGGTCAAACATGACAATGATCTTCAATAAAGTTAGGCAATGGAAATGAGTTTACATGAAAAACCAAATATCTCATATAAGGCAATACCAACAATACCATCTAACCACCTATCGGGGTCAAAGGCTTTCCCAACTTAACACATGCTCATACTATCGTCAATAAGCTGTGAAAGTTAAGGTTTTTGCATAGAATCGATCACCTAATGGATATCCCTAAGTTACACTATCGTCATAACTTAGTTCAATCCACCCAATTACAACACATGATTGGCCATTCACATGGAGTAATTAGTAAAACATGGTTACAAGGTATATTTAATCACATATAACCAGCATTTGTCTAGCCTAATACATTCAAGATTCACCACATGCTATCACCAATCCCTTAGTAAAGGGAATTACTCACTAATCATGAACAACTAACACAAAACCCAACAAGAAGAACAAAGAGAAGCAATTAAACTAAACAACTACTCTAATCAAGCAAGAAATTAAGAAAGAACAATAAATGAGATAGAGTTTAGAATGCTCATTGAAGTATTGAAAAGGAATCCAAAACAATGTCACTTTGCATCTTCATCTTCTTCAATCCACCATTGAAGCTCTTCACTTTCTCTCTCTAAAATACCCTAAATTACTCTTAATCTACATTGCAAAGTATAAAAACAAAGATTAAAACTAAATCTAAGCCTAATTTATGTGAAGATTGATGGAGAGATGTTAGGGTTTAACCCCTCAAAGAGGAGAGAGAAAACCCAAAGAAACCCACCATCAAAACTTGGCCAAAAAGAGGAGAGGAAGAAGCATTTAAAAGACCCGTAGCTGCTCGTGCGCGCCCGCGATAGAGGCCTGCGCGGCCGCGCACTGGGATTGGCCTGACAGCAACATTCATTTTCAAACGGCCATAACTTCTGTTGTAAGAGGCCTCTGGGGGCGTGCAACCTAACGTTGGAAAGCTCTTTAAGTCTAGTTTCCAATGCATTTTGAATCACCTCAATCCAATTTGTAGATCAAAAGTTATGGCTAAAAGAGTGAACAAAGGTTAGTTTTGGAGTTCAGGCCCTTGAGCGCCCGCGCCTATCTTAGGAGCGCCGCGCCTATCTTAGGAGTGCCCGCGCCTAAGCCGCGCCAAATCGCGCCTACATTCTGCTCCAATATTTTTTGACCCCAAAGTTAGGCACGCCCGCGCTGGGTTTGGCGCGCCCGCGCCATTCTGAAAGCGCGACCCGCGTTGTCCGCATGGCCTTGCTTGCTTGCTCCTTAACTTCCTTTGTAGCTCTTCAAATGAACTCCAATTCTCCAAGCTCTTCATTCTCTCAAAATCAACTCCAAAAGCCTACAAAACACGAGGAAAAGCACAGAAACATAATAAAGAGAGAAACAGAGCAAAAGGGGTAAAACAAGGGACAAACGTAGAAAAATACGGCGATTAGAGGATCTAAATAGTGGCATAATGCCACTTATCAACCAATAATGCTTTCCATGCTTGAGCAAAGTCGACAGATGATGAGATTGCAAGTCTCTGTGTAGCGAGAACTTTGTGCCGTGAAATGATGGTGGTTCGATTGTCCCGAACGTGGGTTGTAGTTGGTTCGCTTGTCCCCGAACGTGGGATGTAGATGGTCCGCTTGTCCCCGGACGTGGGCTGTAAATGGTCCGCTTGTCCCCGGACGTGAGCTGTAGATGGTCCGCTTGTCCCGGACGTGGGTTGTAGATGGTCCGCTTGTCCCCGGACGTGGGCTGTAGATGGTCGATTGTCACCGGACGTGGGCTGGTTGTAAATGGTCCGCTTGTCCCGGACGTGGGCTGTAAATGGTCCGCTTGTCCCTGGGATGTAATTGAGACCTGCACAATAAAATTTGCCAAGGGACTCGTATAGACTATGATTGACTTGACAAGTTTGACTTGACACGACATGACATGAGATGAGTATGACTTGTGATTGTGTGTGTATAGTTTGAGTGTTTTTGTGGCAAACACAAGCAACCGAAAATGCAAAAGCAAAAATTTTCCATCATTTTTGTCATGAGACAAGTGGAGGGTACCGAATTTCTCCCGAAAAAGAAAGATGTGAAAACTGAACTTTTATTTCGAACTTCCCTCGATGAGAAAATTTTGAAAAATTTTTTAATTTTTAAACTTCCCAAAAGAAAAGACGCGAAAAAAAGGAAAGAAGTTTTGAACTTCCTCGTTGAGTAAGACAAAATGAATCGCATGGATTGGTTTGCTTTTCTTGAAAGTAATGTATGCATGATGCATGTCCTTAGGCAGGAGGCTAAGGACAATTACATCACGTGACACGATAAGTGAATTTAGGTCATTGAGCTAAGCATCATATACGGTGTAAAGAAACGATCTTGAACGTCACTTAGGTCTGGTAGCTAAGCACGTATAACAGATGAAGTGATTATTGCATAATGAACGTTGCTTAGGTCAAGGAGCTAAGAACGATATGCTTTGTGTGATTAAAAATCATTGATATATAAATATGTTCTCAGCACATTATGCGATGCATGAAACAATGAATATTGCTCAGGTCAGGAAGCTAAGCAAGTATACAATGTTTCTTCTAATGAATGTTGTCTTTAAATATGATGAAACATGCACAGTGTTGAAACAAGATTTCATGATAAGGGCTCTTAAAGGGAAGGATGATTGATATGGATATGGATGTGTGAGTGAAGTGTGTGAATGTGATACTAAGGCTGGCTGCAAAGGCTATGGCGATGGAAAGAGATGTGAGAAGAGTCAAAGATGATGACTCTTTAGGCTGGGTAGGCTAAATGATGTGGGTTCAAGCCCCCAAGTCTAGCTCTAAATGGGTAGGGGTAAGCATTGGATATTCTTTGACTCGATCATGCATATGAATGTGAATGGTGGTATGTGACGCACCTCAATGTGAGGTTTCCTACGTATCCGTTAGGAATCAGGCCGAACGTAGCTCTAACCGAACTTTGCACAAGTGTATGTACACCTCAAAGAGGTCTTTCAAGGGTTGTAATGTGGTTAAGTTGATGGTTTAAGGAAGAAAGAGGTAAAAGGCTCAAGACCCGAGAGAAGCCCCAAGATGTGTAATTGTGAATCTGAAAATTTTGAATTTTGCAAGTTTATTTTCAACACATTTTTTTTTTTTGCTTTGAACTTTTTTTTTTCATTCTTTTGAATCAATGTGGGCAATCTCAGATCATGCGGTCCATCACTCGCTTAGCATTCATGTTTCTCAGGCACGGTACCAAGCACTCGATGAGAGACACAATTTGAGACGTGTTCATATCAAAGACATTGGAACACTTGCCCTTAGATATTGTTTCATTGTTGCTTTGCTGCTTTTTTTTTACTTGATTTTTGAATGTTACACAATCTGCATATCTTCCAATCCCATGTTGAGTGAATGTGGGTTGAAAAAATGAAGGCCAAACGTTAGACGAGTTCAAAGTGGTTGATGAAAAATGGATATGTGATTGAATGGTAAATGGGGAATGAATGGGTTGCAAAGGCGCCTCAAGTCATTGGTGTACCTTGTG
>NW_018743939.1:0-25678 GCF_001683475.1 Chenopodium quinoa | reverse complement strand
ATAAAGTGATAAACACGAACCTTCAAGCCAACTATTGTCTTGCAACTCGTAATGCTCAATAGCTTCCTCTCAACGATCAACAAATTCATCTACATCTAAACTACCATATATGATATTTTCCAACTCATCCTTTACTGCTCGTAATAATTCTCAAGCTTACCAAGGTACTTCCCACACTTCTGAAGAATGTGTCATATGCACCACCTGTGGCACGTTTCAGTCATTATCAGGTTTACAGCTTTCCGAATAGCAGGATCTTGATCAATAAGGATTGAGATAGGAGCTTTACCCCCCATGCAGTGCAACCATGTCCTCATTACCCACTCATATGTCTCCGTAATCTCCCGAGAGACTAACGCACAACCAAACAATATACTTTGGCCATGGTGGTTCACCTCGATGAATATCGCAAAAGGAAGGTGAAATTTGTTTTGTCAAGTTAGTACTATCAAAACACACTACATCACTAAACTCCTCATACGCTGCTCTACTACGCGCATCTACCCAAACAACATCCTGTAACGCACCATCCTTCCTAAACCTATAAAGATGAAAAAAGTTTTGATTGTCCGCACTCATTTTGTTAAAGTACTCAATCATCCCATTTGCATCACCCTCTGTAAGGTCAAGTTTCTTCTTCTCGGCCACTGCATTCTCTAAGTCCTTCTGCGTAAATTCCATCATCAACTCCATTGCGCTCACGTGCAAAGCAACTATACATCTGTGACACCTTCACCTTGACTTCTTCGCATTACGCATCTGCTTCACCAAGTGGTTGTTGTTTACTAGAAACTCATGTTTTCGGAACATCGATACATCCTTCGACTTTCTTGGTGTCACAATGTGTCCATCACGCTTCAAGGTCAGCTTCCGAATTACCCAGTTCCCTTCCTCATTCACACTAGCATACATCTCTACTGGATAACCACACTTTTTTGAATTCCGCTTCATAACTGTGTCATCCTCTTCCACCAAACCTTCCTTTAAAGGATTTGCTTTACGCTTCCTAGTAGGTTTTCCGTAGCACTCACATGTCCACTTTGCATTCTTTTTCTGCCTACAACACCTTCCTTCCCCCAATTCCTTCTTCACCTTCCTCCACCCAGCATTGCCTGACAATACCAAAACCCCTCTGTCTACCATAACTCCAAAATATGTGTCGACTTCTTCCTAAGTTGCAAAAACCATACCCACCGCAGGGGTGGTACTTCCTCCTCCCCAAAACACAGTCTCAACCATCACCCTGTTCTTCTTAGGGGTAGTAAAAGATGTCCCCCCTGCCCCTACACCTCCAGCCCCATCCTCTTCTTCTAATTCCTCAGATTCTCCACCCTCATTTTCTCCCTCTATTTCTACCTCATCTTCTGCTACATTTTCAAATTCTCCCTTCACCATATCCACCACCTACACCACCTCCCTCTTCACTACTACTCAACTCATCCTCTTCTCCATTTCCATCATCATATTCATTATCATTTTCTTCAGAATCAAGACCAACACTACCACCCTACCATATATCATAAATCATAATATAAACAACATAACCTTTTACAATACATTCAACTACATTTATTCATAAAAATACATCTACTTAATAATATCAACAACCCATAGCATTGCATACAACTGTAATAATTTGTAAACCAAGTAAATCATTCACAACCAACAATAACAATGCTAATTTCAAATACATTCAACAAAAAACATATACTATTGTGAATTAACCAATTCAACTTCTGAGGATAACCCATTTTTATATTACATTTAGAGCCCAATTACATAAACATACTGCTACACCATCATAAACCAAAATTTCCAATAATAAGCTGCCCAGTGACGCACAATGCAACAATAACCACTTCATAATACATTCAACAACAAACATATACTATTATCAACATTCTACAAACCCTAACCCAAATTACTCTACAATCTATTCAAAATTAACCAACAATAATTCGAATTTTTATTAAAATCAAGTGTGAACACTTACATTCTCACTATCGAACCTCATCTCCCTAGCGCAACCATGACCAACTTCCCCATCTTCAACCACTGCTTCAGCTAAATCCACCCTTAATATGTGGACTAATCGATTTCGCATCTTATGAATTGTACCAAATTTTTTCAGCTACACTTCTTCAATTCTCACTCCACCTTTACCATTTACGAATATGGCGTTTCTCAATTTCTTGAGTTCACCATCTTCGTACAGTAACCTCCTTCCTCCCCTCTCAAAAATCAGGTTTTAGCTTTTTTTTTTTTTTTTTTTTTGGGTTGTATTATCGATTTTGGGGTAAAATCAGGAAAGTATACTGTGCACTTACTTTCTCTTTTTCCCGCTCACAATTTCACTTCCCGTTATGCATACCCTACTTCATTATCCACCTTAGCAACTTCTGGCCCCACTTTCACTTACCAAGTTCCACTTATTCACAAGTTTGCCATCCTATATTTTTCTAAACCCATGGGAGCTATGCGATGGGGGTTAATCCCAATTTACATATGACTTAAAACAAACCCAACTTACACTTATAAGGGTAAATGACCCAATTTATAAGGGTAAATGACCCAACTGAGTTGCACTTAAAAGGACAACCAGACTCATTATAATCAGAATCTAATCAGAATCAAACTTTATCTATTTAATTACTTGACTTGAATTGAACTCAAACTAAGGGCTTACTTAGTTCATCTTATTTTTGCTTATCTGAACTTATCTGATCTGGTCTGGTTTGATCTGATCTGGTCTAAATGTCAGATTTGACCAAACTTTGACCTTATATATACGATAATCTATACGGAAAAAATATACCAAGTGGGGTCTTGTTAAATTCGTAATAATGTTTATTTTATTAATATGTGATTTTCATAATTTTTTTCATCACGAAATTAAAGATATTTAGCGATAAAAAACTGCACATAAAACGATGATATGATATGAACTTATTTTTTCTGATATGATCTAATCCGAACTTATTTTTTTAAGTAAAAATAAGGTGAACTAAATAAGGCCTAAGTGTTATATTAGCACGGCAAAAACTCAATCCAACTAAGACCTAACCCGCCTAAGAAACAAGACTTGACATGACTACCCAACCTACAACAAGACTCAATCCGAATAAGACCCAAAGGCCAAAGCTCCCTTCTCCTCCTTTCACGTTGCTCTATCCGAAGAAAGACCCAAAGGTCAAAGCTTGACATGACCCCGGACCTGAATACCTGTATTTAGGGGTGAGCAAAAATTCAGGATACCCTGAATCGGAACCGGAACCTGTTAGGAACCGCAGGTTCCAGAACCGGAACCTATACAGGAGGTTCCGGTTCCGGGTAGTAAAATTGAGAAACCTGTTGCAACAGGTTCCGATTTAGGTTCTCGATTTTTTGGAACTAAGAACCTGTAGGGTACCCTGTAACCTAATAAAAGTGTTACTTAACCCCAAATCACATATCAATTTAAGCCCAATTTTAACTTAAACATATATAAAATAATTATTATAACTATATGTATTAAATTTAGTAAACAACTATTTTTGGTTTGTTATATTTGCAAAGTAGATTTATGACCTTACAATTTTTTTAAGAAAAATTACAAAATATAGTAAAAGATAGGGTACCCTGAATCGAAACCGGAACCTGTAGGTTCCGGTTCCGATTTCCCAATTTTCAGGAACCTGTTCAACAGGATCCGGTTCTCATTTTTAGGAACTTATTGCAACAGGTTCCGGTTCCAATAAATTTAACAGGGTACCCTGGTATGCTCACCCCCACTTGTATTGACAACTTTAGGTGTATTGAGTATTGACTATTTGACTATCTATTGAGTTTTAGTGTAGTGCCAATTAAGGAAAAAATTGCCAAAGTGAGCTTTTAATAGAAACAATTTCCTAAAGTAGACGTGTGGCAAAACTATTTACCAAACTGAGCTTCCAGGGTAAAACGTCAACCAGGCTGGCGTTTTTATCCTGGGCATTTATTTTTTAAAAATTTCAGTCAAGGCAAAAGCGCCATCCAGGGTGGCGTTTTTACCCTGACCGAAATTTCTAAAAAAAATTGGGCAAGGTAAAAACGCCAGCCAGGTTGGCGTTTTACCGTTGTACCAAAAACGCCAACCAGGCTGGCGTTTTTGTATCGAGTATTTCAGGCAAAGCAGAGTTATTATTTCCATTGTTCTTCAAAAAAAAACGAAAACTCCCAATTTGCAAGCCCTAACCCGAGCCACATTGCTCACCCAATCCTCCATATTTACAGCAAATTCATCACATCCCATTGCTTAGATCTTCATCATACTCGCTAAAAAATTATTCCTCCTTCTTTGTTCAACACTTTTACGCAGTACATTGATCGAACTTGAGGTATGTATTGAATTGAACTATTTTACTTGTTTATGATGTTTTTTGGGAATTGATGTTTTGTAATTTACAATGTATGTACTATATTGTTGTTCAAGTATGCGAAATAAGTATAACTACATAATACATTGCTGTTTAATTATTGAAATTAAGTATATTTATATGTATGTTGTTTAATTGCAAACCATGTATATGAAGCATACATTATTCTTCATACTTAAATTAGTGTGTAAATTTCAAGTATGTTTACAAACTACATTGTTGAATTAGGTACATTTAAATATATACTACATTGTTGATTAACTAGGTAAATAAGTACATTGTTGAACACTAAGTTGTATATACGCTTAGCTTAAGGATTTAATGAAATCATTGTGGTTTTAGTTGTGTTGTGTATTTGTGTCATCTAATATGTGTTCCGATTGTTATGTAGAACATGGCTTCGCAATTGATTGTTTTGTTGTGCCGTTGGGGGAGGGTGAAATTTTGTGTGTCAAATCGAACGTCAAGTATAGAGGAGGAAAAATGAAACCGCTGGCATTGAAACTTTGGATGACTTACAATGATTTGTTGAAGAAGGTTCATACTATAACTGCTTCAAACCCAACGAATGTTGAACTGAACATTAAAATGAGGTTTGAGAGTGTCAATAGGGTTCAAATCTTACCTATTTTGAATGACGACCATTTGGAGGTTTTGAGGGTGTCGTTGCAATGAGGTCTCTTCCCACTGATTTGTATGTGGAAATGGTGCCTATATGTACTCAACAGACTATTTGCTTGACAGAGAAACAACCTATATATCTTCCCTCATACGCTACAAGATCGTTACAAATGCCCTCATACAACATTCCGTCATTTGAATATGGAATGGGATCTTTCAGTAGAATGTTACACGACGATCAATTTGACATTCCATTCAGTTCACATTTTACTGCACCTGTACATGAAGGCGCGTTGGTGTCAATGTTGCAGCAACCTGGTCCATCTACCTCAAACAATGACATTTCATCACCGATGCAATTGCACAGTTACTCTCCTACGCAAGAACATGTTCAAGCAACACCGTCTCAAACTTTGGTGAATGCCGAGCCTATTGTAAACAACGAATTGTCTAATCTTGATATGTATGATGATACAAACAACGAAGGTGAAGGCGGATATGAGGAAGATGTTATAAACAACGAATTGTCTGTGATGATGTTGTGGCTAGAACTCCATTGCCTTGGTTCACTCAAATAAACGAGAACTATGAGGTGGACATGTATTGGGCTGATTCGGGGAGTCAAAACTTTGTTTGTTGTCAGGGGAGAATTTGAGAAGCGCATGATTTTCGACATTAAGAAAGTGCTCCAGGAAATGGTAAAATTGTATTCCATAGAACGGAATCAGTTCTACACCACGGTGATGTCGAATGAGAATGTCCTTCGTCTTAAATGCAAGAGGGAGTGTGGTTGGTCGTTACGTGGTACAAAAACAAATCTTGTGCAATGAACAGAGATCATGGAGGGACACGCTCAGGGACCACCACGAGCTGACCCAAGACCAGCTGACCCTTCTCTCCTGACACTTCAGAGCACCCATCGGAGCCGTGACATATGGGAGCAGTTAGTAAGTTTTCATTTACCAAATCTTTAATGTTTTCGGCGATTTTTATGTTGACTGATCCAACAATGTATTTTTTGTTGTTGTACAGGTTGATCCAGCTCGGTGCTTGCTTTGCAGGCACCACGTTGGAAGGGTCGTGGAAGATTGGGTCGTCGACCCGCGTGTGCTACATTACATCGATTTTGTGGGTTTTGGCGGGTTTCACAGGATGGCCTTCACACCTATAGATCGAGCGCTAATTACTGCTCTCGTTGAGAAATGGCGACAAGAGACTCACTCCTTCCATCTACCAGTTGGGGAGGCCACCGTCACGCTCCGAGATGTGGCGATACTGACACGACTCCCAATACGTGGTAGGGAAAGGGCCCATTATACAGGACCCTCGTGGCCTTGTTGAGAGGGTGTTAGGGATGAGGCCCAAGGACACCGATATTAGAGGCACAGGGCTGAGACACATATGGTTACGATAGACATTTGGGGTGTTGCCTCCTGATGCTGATGATGGAGTCGTCCAGAGATACGCTTGAGCGTACCTGTTCATGTTGATAGGATCGTTATTTAGTAACAAGAGAGGTAGTCTCATACAGTTGATCTACCTACAGCTGGGAGCAGATACGTGACTATAGCTGGGGTAGTGCGTGTCTGGCGACCTGGTATCGCCATCTTTGCAGAGCATCCCAGCGAGATAGATGGGAGATCGGCAGTCCCTTGATTGTGCTTCAGGTAGCCCTTTAATTTCATACCATTTTTTAACTATTAAGTACTTAACGGTGGCTAAACGTAACTTGTGTTTTTTATTACAGTTATGGGCTTAGGAGCACATCCACGTTGGTAGGCCAGCTCGGGCTGCTAGCCGTCGACGCCAGGAGGAGGAAGACGACCAGAGCATGCATATGAGGCTCCGCCACTCCCTCCACCAGACCTGGCATACAGTTGCAGGTATGTATGACTTATTGTTAAGTTTTCCTCATACCGCTTTATTTTGCTAATAATTTCTCATGAACACTAATATTATATATAATTAGGTGGCTGGTGCAGAGACTTACTCATATGCATGCATCGAGGGGTCTACCGTATTACAGAGACGCATTCGACAGACTGAGCGAGTCTCAGGTGATAGTTCACAATAAAAAATAATTTAACACCCCGTTCATTGTTTCAATAAGTTAATTATGATGTTAACGACGGCGTGTTAATGCAGATGACGTGGGATCCGTACGTCCCTAACCAAGTCGATGCCATGCCCCCATATCTTCGTGATCATCAGATGGAGTGGCGTGCCATGACAGTCCTCATCTGTTTGAGGTAGTGGAGGCTCACCTCCCCGATAGAGTCATGCGACAGTTCGACCTTCGTCAGGCCGTCCTCGCCACGTGTGACACGAGTGTCCACTTGCACAGGACAGACCAACAAGGAAAGGGGGACGTGAGTTGGGCAATTCAGCATGCCCCTTTCATTGACATGTGGAATCAGCGGTTGCAACACGTCGCGGATGGTGCGCCTTTCCAAGGTATGTAATACCCCGTATTTTTATATATTTATAAATTATTTAATTAATTATAATATATATTTTTAAGGGCTAAAGTATTTTAAATTAGTTAATTTTATAAAAGTATAATTTATTTTGGGCTAAAATTTTATTAATTGTTGGGCTCGTTTAAATAATAGTATGTAAACAATCCTTACATATTCCTTGTGAACCAACCCACTTCATTTAAGTAAGCTCAATTCTTTTATCTGAACCCTTGTGGGTCAAATATTTCATGACTGAAGTCCATTTATTTATTAAGCCCAAACACAATCCCTACTCTATACTCTATAAATATCCCCAAAGCCCCAAAATTTTCCCCACAAAAGTCAAATGGTAAAGGTAATTTATTTTCTTTTCTATTTTTCTTTCTTTCTTTTTCTTTCTTTTTCTAACTCTTTCCCTTCTCCTTTACGTGAAAGCCACCAACACCACGCCACCTTGCAGCCACCCGACGCCGACCACGTCCGGCTGCCCAGCCACCGTCGGCGACCCGCAGCCAGCCACCGCGGTGGTTCGTCTCTCCTCCTCCTTGTTTTAAATTATTGTTTATGTAATTATTTGTTTTGGGTTTTGATTTTTGATTTTTGATTGATAAATTATATTAGTATGTTTTATAATTGTATTTTGATGATTAAAGATTATAAATTTCATATTATAAAGTATTTTAATTTCAGATTTTATAAAGTATTAAAATTTAGGGTTTTAACTATTAAAGTGTTGATTTTTAGGGTTCTAATAATCAATTAAATTAGGGCTTTTATTCCTATTGAATTTATAAAGATTAATTAAACATAAAAACAAATTTTCGGTAATTAAATTCCGATCTCCGTCCTTAATTATTTTTAATCACGTTTTAATCCCGCTGAGATTATAACTCGTCCGATTTTTACAAAAAAAAATAGTGTTTTCGTGTGTAAACAACGTTCTAATCATAACTCACTACCTATGGTAGTGAGCACCACCCTCTCGTAGCCAAAATCAGCCTCTAAATAGGGTTTTCGGACAGTTTTTGATTTTTAACGAAGGTTTAATGTTTTAAAAATAATTTTCAGATTTATTTGGGGGTTTAAATTTTAAAAAAAGTGTGCTGGAATTTTTATATAAACACCATGAATGAGTTTTTATATTGTGGTTTTAATTACCCACTTAAAGAAAGAGTTTTAAAGGTTTTTAACCAAAATTTCAGCTTATTAGAGAAGGTTTAAAGTGTTTAAAAGTTGCTAGAAATTTGTGTAATCAAGGAAGTAATTGAGTATATGTATTTGGTATTGTAGGAGACTTTAAGTTGAGTAATTTCTAGCATTGTGGCTAGTTGGAAAGATGATTTAATTAAGGTACGTATAAGAATACGAGAAAACTTGATTTTAGGAGCATGTTTAGGGACTTGGAAAAACCTAGAATCATGCTAGGGAACTTGTGGATTGGTTGACATTGTTTGGTAATGAGTTGATTGATGATAAATGTGATGATTGGTTTAATTTATATATGACAAAATTTGCATTGATTTCCCTTATGAGCATTATTTATGCAATAATTTGCAAAGTGAACTTAGAGGCAAAAATACAAGGATATATGGAATTAATTATTATAATTACTTATTCATTTGTATTGAAATGGAACGGGTAAAGGTAGAGTTAAAGTCTTATAAGACAAGATTGTGGATATGAGGTGCCTTATGCATTTGAGGTGTTTATACACCGAGGTAGTTAAAGGATTCAATAATAAATGTTGTTTGTCACTGATAAATTAAGAATTGAATTGGAAACTTGAATGATTGTTGTATGATTAGTTGTGTTGTTTGCATATGAGTCATCACCAAATTTAAACTGATAAATCACGTAAAGTGCAAGAAGGATGAGCAATAAAACTCTAGATTTGTGCACATCTAGAGTAATGACAAACAGGGGTTGGGGTTCACGGGGTATTAGCCGTGCACTTTTCAGAGGCCGTCTGATCTACGAGTCTCTTGTGTTAAATTCTTTTAAAATTATAATGAGTTAGATGAGATCTCATACTATCTATGGCCACGGAGTCACGCCCGCCTGCCATTGGATGTTTATTAATGTCTTCCGAAAGGAGGCATAGGGTTTTCTTATTTAATGTTCCGGAATGGAGCACAGGGGGACAACCCGGTCTATTCCTTAATCTAGTCAATTAATGAAGTGATCAATGCTACTTAAATAAAAACTTTGTAATAAGTAACAATTGAATCATGTGTCCGAGTCAATGATTATATTGAGTGTATGGAATGCTTGTTAGTATCATGCTAAGGCTCTTTACTGTGTTTCATAGCTTGTATGTACTCAGCGTTGCTGATGACGTGCTTTTGTGTGTTTCTCTTGGTCATGGCCTTCGCCTTCAATGACCCTGTAATGATCTAATTCTTACACTTGTAATATTGGGGAGCAGACTAATCACAGGTTTCTGCATAAACTGAACTTGCATCAGGGTGATGGGATTTGAGTGGAGCGCTGGTTATTCATTTAGCTTATTTCATTTCATAAATTGATGTTATTTTAACTCTAATTCTGCTCGCTTCCTATTTAACTGGGTTTTGAATAAGGGCCATTATGGTTCCAACTTGTAAGACTAAATTGAGTCTTGACTTTTTGGTTTTGAAACTTATATTCTTTTTTAAAACTAAGTTAGTTTTCCGCTACTGATTTCTGAAACTAGCCTTAACGTTTTAACACGTGGCTGTAGCACACCAGTAATATAATTCTCTCACAGGTTATTAAAAGTATTTACAGGTGATTACAGGTTAATACAGGTTTTAAAGAGAGAATTATTGGGGTGTTACAAGGTCGGATGGAGTATCACGATCCATACATGGTATGGTACAGGAGCATTACTCGACGCTACATCAACCCTAACTACACCCCATCCTCAACTCATTATCAGCCAGCTTTCGGAGACATCAGTGGATATGTGAGTTTTAGTTGAATTTTTGATTTTTTTTGTTTTTTTTTATCAATTTATAATTTCTGGTATTATTAAATTGACTGACTGTTGACTAATGCAGGCATTTGATATGCTTGCTATACATGATGCATTGGGAGTCTTGAGCATATCGTATCCCACCATACCGGAGATAGATGAGATTCAGCAATGACTGTGAGTAGCTTACAGAGACATGGTCATGATCATCTTATCCAGGGGTGGGACCAATCACACCAGGGTTCACACCGTGAGCTAGACGAGAGTAGCATGGGACAGACTCACACGTCCCCTACAGTGTCCCCGCAGTTTTTTGACAATCAGGAAGATTTCGCCATACCTATGTATGCGCCATACTCATCACAGGAGGGACCATCATCCAGCCAACAAATTCCTCCCCAGACTTTTGCCCCAGATCCTTTCACAACGGTATCTCAGTACTATCGTCGTAGGAGACCGCGAGTTGATAGACAACAATTACATCGAATAGATGAATCAGGATCTTAGAACTTCTTTTGTTAGGTTGTTGTAATCAGATTCTCTAGTACGTTGTATCCAAACAAATATTATCAATTTTACAGAATTTTTTAATTGATTTTCTGTCTATTATCAACTTCACCATATGCATTCATTCTTTTCATTGAACTGGTTGTTGTTATTGTTGTTAGTTGCTGATGTTGTTGTTGTTGTTCTGGTGCCTGCTTTTGTTGTGGTTGATGTTGTTGTTGCTGCTGTTGCTGTATTTGTGGCTGGTGTGGGGCCTGCAGTATGCAGCAGGGTGTTGCAGGTAAAAACGCCAACCAAGCTCTTTATGGCTGAAAGTAAAACGCCAACCAGGATGACGTTTTTACCTTGGCCAATTAATTTAGAAATTTCAGTCAGGGTAAAAACGCCACCATGGATGACGTTTTTTCCTTGACTGAAATTTTAAAAAAAAAAAAAAAAAAAGCCAGCATAAAAACGTCTGTCTAGTTGGCGTTTTACCCTAATTTGGTAAATAGTTTTGTCACGCGTCTACTTTGAAAAATTGTTTCCATTACAGGCTTATTTTGGCAATTTATCCGCCAATTAAACCTTTTTTTGGTTTCGCTCTCTCTTCAAACCACCGGAAACCTTCATTTCTCTTCAACAATGGCGGCCTCTTCACTGCGCAAAGCACTCACACCAAAACCAAGCTCTCCCCTTTTCCACTCCTCTCAACTCTCCTCCTTCTCCACCACCACTCTCTCTCCTCCCTTCTCCTCATTTCGCGCAGCTCAATCCTCCATCGTTACAGAATCAAACCCCACCAAAATCGCCGACATTCTCCTCTCTCAATCCTCCTTCTCCGCCTTCACTCGTTACCGCCCCATCTACCCTTATGCCGTCCGCAAGCTCGCCCGCGCCAATCGCTGCGACCTCGTCGAAACCATCGTCAAAGATCACCTTTCCAAGAGGAAGAAGGTTACTGAAGGTTTCGTGCTTCGATTCATCATGCTTTACTCTGAAGCTGGTATGACTGACTCTGCTCTTCGTTTGTTTTATGATTATGGTCCTCAATTTCATGCTAGTGATAAACCCTTTTGTGCAATTCTTACTGCGTTGTTGAATAATTCGAAATTTGATGAGTTTCATGAGGTTTTTTGATTGTGGTGCTGAGAAAATGTCGGTTTCGACGAGTGTTAAGGCGTATAATTTGAAATTGAGGGCGTATTGTGAGGAGGGGAAGGTGGGTTTGGCGGAGGAATTGTTGGTGGGGAAGATGGAGGAGGAGTTTAGGGTTTTGCCCGATATACATTCATATAATGTGATGTTGGGGGCTTATTTGAAGGGGAAGGATTGGGGGAAGTTTGATGAGATGTTGAAGGAGGTTTTAAGGAGGGGTTTAGAGAGTAATGTGACTACTTATAAGCATATGATTGTGAGGTTGTGTAAGGATAAGCAGTGCGCTCGAGCTATGGAGTTGTTGAACGAGATGGCGGTTAAAGGTGTAAAGCCGAATGCTGCTTGTTATAATTGGGTTATTTATGGTTCTGTAGGTTAGGAGCTTTGGATTCTGCAAAAATGGGTTTGGAGAGGATGATTAGTGACGGGCATGTTGTACCGTCTTCGTTGACATATTATACTTTGTTTAGGCATTTGGTGCAAGAAGGAGACTTTCTTTCAGCATTGGATACGTGTAAGGTGATTCTGAAGAGCAAATGGGTGCCTCCATTCGAGGCAATGGAAGTCTAGTTAAGGGTTTGCTTGTAATGTCGAAGAAAAAGGAGGCTTGTAAGGTGGTTAAGAAGATGAAGAAAAGGCTACGGGACCTGCTTTGGTCTCATGGGGAAAGATTGAAGCTGCTATTCCCTGGTAGGCTTGTATTATGTTGAAGGTCCAAAATTTATTTGATGATGTCCACTTTGAGAAGGATGGTGCATTGGTACGCGCTTCATTAGCTGCTGCCTCTACCTGTCTAGGTTGAGCATTTTGTCAAATTATCTTTAGCTTATTTATTAGATTATCTATTGTTGTTGAGCCTGTGCTCCTATGTTAACTTATAGCTTTTTACTCTTTTACGTCCTTATTTGAGATGTGGACATGGTTAGCTATTTAAGTAAATTGGTTGCTTATGTCCATAGAAGTAATATCAAAGTAAGTCATTTCTTTCTTTATCAATTGAAACAACCAAGATCACCAAAATGAGGAGCAAGTGAGTTATATCAATGAATTTTAGATTGCAATTAGTTCAAGTCATTTTTGTAGGCCAATATGTAGAATTTTTCAAGCATAATATGATGCCTATATTTCTTATAATTGTATATTGTAATTTTGAGTATGTGCATATTAAATCTTCTTATAAAGCTAATGATTCGATAAGTTATTACTTACGACTCTGCACTAGGTTAAGCTAGTGATTTTGCTTTGTTATGTCATTGAAAAGCTGAAAGAGAAGATCTAACTTCTCAGTCGCGAAGTGTTATAATTTTGCTAGTGATTAGCTAACTTAATTGTATACGTGATAGGTTGAGAACTCCAATTTCACTACTTCAAATGCTAGAAATTTTATTGTGGGTAATTAGTTAGCCCTGTTTTCATATTCTGGAAGAGTATATGAGGCTCAAAAATTTAATCCTATGTATGTTGTCTGTCACTGATATTTTTTTAGCCTTGGCAAGGAGTTGAACTTTAAGCATAAGGTAGTTCCCGTCATCCCTTTCATGGGCCAACTTCTGGATAGTAGATATGTCCTGAAAAAGTTAATTATTCATCGAGTTTAAGTAGGGGCTAAGACTATCTTTTCCTAGATCAATAGAACTGCTGGTGGTGCCGACCAAAGCTGATTCCAAGCATGATTAGAAAAAGATGAAGACGCTGAAGCATCTGTCAGTTTAATCAATCGTGGTCAGCTATCTCAGCACAGCATCTAGGGACAGACTGGGAAAATAAGTGATTGCAATTTCCTAACATCACTGGAGTATGGTACTAGATATGGTGAACCAAATTGTAATCAAGTCAGCCGGCAAAAACAGATAGAGCAGAACAACCCATAAGATAAGGGTGAGAAATAAGGAAACACTACTGAAAGTCGGGTTCAAAGAAGTCTGAACTCTGAAGTCCAAGGCTAACACTTAACAGAGAGTTTAGTGATGACAACTATGTTTAAATTGATTTGACGATATAGGAACTGAACCAAGTTGCTTGTTGCAAACTAATTTTAGTATCTTAGAGAGTTAGAGGTAAAATATGGTGCAATTTTGGAATTCTAGTGTTGCATCAGTTACATATCAGATCCAATGGTTTTGAGTTTTAGTTTTTATTTATTTTATTTATGTTTTTGAGACTTCAGTTAGTGTGTGTGTGTGTTGTTTTTATCTTACTAATTCTAATTCAGTTAGTGAACATAATTATCCTGTTTTTAATCCAGAGTAGAATCTTTATTATATGGTGATGAAACTGGCTTATTCTAAATGATTTGTTTTGTTATGAGTAAAGCAAAACATAGTTGCTGGTGGAAAAAAAGTTGTTACGAATGCTTTGGTAGTGTATCTGAGATATCTGAAAGGACAAGCACAAGGCAATGCTAAGAGCATGTTCTTCTGTGAATCCCAATTTGTGCAGTCAAGGCTCTTGAACTCTTAGTATACTGTACACATGCTCATAGAGCATAATGGAACTCATTTTTTCTCCATCCAATCATATGCCATAAGATAAGGGTGAGAAATAAGGAAACACTACTGAAAGTCGGGTTCAAAGAAGTCTGAACTCTGAAGTCCAAGGCTAACACTTAACAGAGAGTTTAGTGATGACAACTATGTTTAAATTGATTTGACGATATAGGAACTGAACCAAGTTGCTTGTTGCAAACTAATTTTAGTATCTTAGAGAGTTAGAGGTAAAATATGGTGCAATTTTGGAATTCTAGTGTTGCATCAGTTACATATCAGATCCAATGGTTTTGAGTTTTAGTTTTTATTTATTTTATTTATGTTTTTGAGACTTCAGTTAGTGTGTGTGTGTGTGTGTTTTATCTTACTAATTCTAATTCAGTTAGTGAACATAATTATCCTGTTTTAATCCAGAGTAGAATCTTTATTATATGGTGATGAAACTGGCTTATTCTAAATGATTTGTTTTGTTATGAGTAAAGCAAAACATAGTTGCTGGTGGAAAAAAAGTTGTTACGAATGCTTTGGTAGTGTATCTGAGATATCTGAAAGGACAAGCACAAGGCAATGCTAAGAGCATGTTCTTCTGTGAATCCCAATTTGTGCAGTCAAGGCTCTTGAACTCTTAGTATACTGTACACATGCTCATAGAGCATAATGGAACTCATTTTTTCTCCATCCAATCATATGCCATAAGATAAGGGTGAGAAATAAGGAAACACTACTGAAAGTCGGGTTCAAAGAAGTCTGAACTCTGAAGTCCAAGGCTAACACTTAACAGAGAGTTTAGTGATGACAACTATGTTTAAATTGATTTGACGATATAGGAACTGAACCAAGTTGCTTGTTGCAAACTAATTTTAGTATCTTAGAGAGTTAGAGGTAAAATATGGTGCAATTTTGGAATTCTAGTGTTGCATCAGTTACATATCAGATCCAATGGTTTTGAGTTTTAGTTTTTATTTATTTTATTTATGTTTTTTGAGACTTCAGTTAGTGTGTGTGTGTGTGTGTTTTATCTTACTAATTCTAATTCAGTTAGTGAACATAATTATCCTGTTTTAATCCAGAGTAGAATCTTTATTATATGGTGATGAAACTGGCTTATTCTAAATGATTTGTTTTGTTATGAGTAAAGCAAAACATAGTTGCTGGTGGAAAAAAAGTTGTTACGAATGCTTTGGTAGTGTATCTGAGATATCTGAAAGGACAAGCACAAGGCAATGCTAAGAGCATGTTCTTCTGTGAATCCCAATTTGTGCAGTCAAGGCTCTTGAACTCTTAGTATACTGTACACATGCTCATAGAGCATAATGGAACTCATTTTTTCTCCATCCAATCATATGCCAGAAGCACTGTAATGATATAATCGCTTGAGATGCAATTACATGCACTTCATGCTACCCTTAGTTATATTTGGTTTTGTGTCATCACTCATTGATGCCTGATTGAATTATTGAGCATGTAATTAAAAATAGCTCCAATTTGTTAGAATTATCTTTTTTTTTTTTTTTTTTTTTCAGGCTTAGAATTATCTTTGGCTATCCTGTAATGATGTTGACAATCTTTCTACACCATTTTTGTTTGAATCTGAAATACTTTAGTGTTAATCTTGTTCTCAAATATAAGGAATATTAGTATTGAGAATGGTACATGGCTAAATTACCTGCCCATGGAGTTCATTCTAGTGTCTTGAAAGACTGATAGTAGAGAAGATAAAAGACTTGGAGAGCTTGGGAGAAGTAGGGGTGGTGTTCAAGACCCTGTTCGCCTTTGCTGCAATACTTGTCCTTTATTAATTTTCATTTTGTGGACTATGTTGTTCTGGAGGATTGGAGCATCTCACTGCCTTAGAAGAACTAAGTTTAAGCAGATGTTATGATCTTAGGCCATCAGAAGAGAGACAGAATGGCATAGGGATTTTTCCATGGACTTCATCACTCCACACCTTGAATATCCAGTATGTTCCACAACTGGTGAGTCTACCTAACTGGATGCAGTTCTTGTCCTCCCTTCAATCCCTTTCTATTACTGATTGCGACTGACTGGAATCAATTCTGAATGCAATGCCCAAACTCATTTTGTTCAAGTAACTGTGTTTCCAACTATTTGGTAAGGTTGGAGAGAAGATGCCAAAAAGATCCCCTTGTAGAGGACTGGCCTTGTATTCAACACATCCTGACGATCGATTATTACAGTAATCCAGCCTCATAATACTTTTGGGTCCTGCTAGTAGTAGTGAGCAAAAGATGCAGACTGGTGTTTGTCAAATTATTGTACTGAACTTCAATTTTGATTTCTGACTACAAAATTTGTACTGTTGAACCTCTTAATTTTTTTTTTTTAATTTTTTTTTAAGGTAAGATGAAAGACCCTACTAAACCAGCACCTCTCACAGGTTTAGCCAGCCAGCTCCGCAGGTCACCGCTTGAGAGTAGAGGGGGGAGGTAAGGGAATCCCCCTACTCCCAAGAATTTTTGTAGTTAGTTGAACCTCTTAAAATGTTGGGACCATTGTATTCATGTCTCTCCATAAATCTGTATCAAGTCTATTATTGATAGGCAGCAGTAGTCCATACAAATTTATCATTCCTTGAGTCTCTTCCATCTTTCCCTTTTTTTTCTGTGCCAGAATTTTTTGCTTATGAGTGTTGATATGTTAGTTAAGTTTTCTGCTGTAGTTTTGAGCAAGTAATTTCAAATATTCAGTAACAGCCTTGAAGAATGCTTTTGTTGGAGCACCAGTTCCATGCAATAAGTAATCATTATAACAAGCATGAAATTATAGCATGTCATGCACAGTTGGGGAGCTTGAATCAAATGCAGCAGCTGCAAGAAAATTACTAATTCTTTGCTGCATTGCTGACCGCTTTATTACTTGAACTGAACCCCAACTTGACACCTCAAATGGCCTCCTTGTCAGGAGTTAGGACACGGTGACTTAGCTCCAATTCACCTGTCAAAAACTAGCATACCCTTTCCAGCTTCTCAAAGAATGATCTCCTTTGATCTGCCACTAATTGGGGATCTCATGGAGGGAATAAAACCCTCTTAATACCGGAATCTTATTGTTGCTCTCCCCATCTATATCGGCCTCTAAAGTAGTGCATTCTCACTATCTCCTTCCTATGAAGTTTGGTTAACGGTTAACCAACTTAAAAGTTTTGATCATGTTCATTCAATTATATGAACCAGCTTTATTTGATCATGTTCATTCAGTTATATGAACCAGCTTTATTTGATCGTGTTCATTCAATTATATAAACCAGCTTTATCTGATCTTTGATCAAGCTTGTTCATTCATGAGAATAGTGGTTCATGTACAACTATTACTTGTGCTTGAAGTTAGAACATAAAATTAGTGATTTTGTATTTTCCCTTTACATACTTGATATGTTTCATTGTACATGTGGAGCTTGAGGGTTGAGGCAGTCGATTTAACACTTTATCCTTTATAGGAGCAAGGTGAATCTTCTTATTCTTTGTTCTCATTGGCTTCTTTCTATACATTGCTATTTAGCACAATCACCTGTATATAAGCAGTCAAGCAGTTGATACTTCTGAATTTCTTTGTTGGCCTCTTTTATTAATGGTAAACTAATCTCAATTGTGATAAAATGTTATTCCTTATGGTTTTATCATTATTTTTTATTTTTAAATTGCCTTCTGGAAATGGAATTTGCAATCTTGAGATATTATTGATCCAAGAACACTTGCTGGACTCTACATGCAATTGCTTAGAGGAAGATTACGACATAACACGAATACGAGTGTCTTGAAAGTGACGGATTGATCAATCTTTGCTAGACAACTTTGAGGTAAGGTTACCTATCTTTCTGTTGTCTTTTTCCTGTGAATAATGAATTCCTATGTAATTATTATTATGACAAGCAACTTGAATGAACTGATGTTTATCTTCTTAATACATGTTGCAATGTACTTTTGGTAAGTTTTATTTGATTGCCCGTCATTCTCCAATAATGCTATCATAATGGAGCTATTTTCTTGTACTTTCGTAAGAAATAAAAGCACCTTTATTCATAAAAAACTGTAAATTCCGTGCTTATCATTGTTTTGTCCCACTGTTAAAGGCCATTGCGTAGAAAGCATTTCTGAGACGACTGATCATATAAAAGCACACCATACTTGGACATTGACAGTTTTATTTTGTTAAACTTGTGAATGTTCCTGTGTGTATAGCATATTAATCTCATCTCTCTACGCATGCACACGCGTACACACAGGAAAGAAAAAAAGAATACTCCATAATTGATTGTGTTTCGTATCCTCAAGTCCTATGCTAGCTACTGTAGACCTGCAATCCTGACCCAAATCCGATGACCCGACCCGAATGACTCGACCCATGACCCGAAAATTGACTCGACCCGACCATACCTGACCCGAAAAAGGACTTGACTCGATCCTGACCCGACACCCGAACTGATCCAACCCGAAGTTGACTTGATCCGAAATTGACTTGAAGTGTTTGACACGAATTGACCCGATAACCCAAAATTGACCCGAACAGACCCGATATCCGAAATGTCCTAAACTAAAATTACCTTATAATTGAAACTTAAAATGTCTTGTACCAAAAGTAACTCAAATTGTTCATCTTCAACTATAGCTAAACTCATAAACTGAATGATAGTTTTTACTATAACAATAACAAAATATATACTCCGTAGAAAAATTATTCATTCGAGCTTGATTCACAAATAAAACAACCCGAACATGACCCGACTAGATTTTGACCTGACCCGAACATACTTGACCAGAAATTGACCCGACCCGAAATTGATTCGATACTTGACCCGAAGTTGACCCGAAACCCGAATCGACCCGTCCCGACCCGAATGTTAGCTGACTCAAAATGACCCAACCCGAAAGTGACCCGACTAGACCCGACCCAAATGACCCATTTGCCAGGTCTACTAGCTAGTGTATACCTTGATGATAGTGTTCCTTCCATTTCTAAATAATTGATGTTGTGTTTCAAGCTCTAACTTTGACTAAATATGCTTAAACTGTATCAGTAAAAGTTACACAATTAGTTTGCTAGTTCGTTCATAGTATTCTATTTCTTATTTTTGCCATTATTTTTATTACAAGTAGAGAAATTTGCCATTAAAGTTCAACTTATATAGAAAATACATCCAACTTTTGAAAATAGAGGGAGGATATACGTTCCTTTAATTTCTTGCTTTGCTTATTTAATGCACTCTTTCTTAACTTTTTTTGTGAATTATGTGCAGTTATGATATACCGTAAAATATGTCCAATTGATTATGCATTTGCCATTTTTAAAACATCTTTTTTTTTTTTGAAAGATAAAACATCTTTTGTTAATTGTTGAGTAATTGGCTAATGTCCTGCTGGTTGACTTTTCCAATTGTAAGACTGTCAGATGCTTAGAACGGTGGTCTGCACATCAATATTCGTAGAGTAGATGAAGATCTAGATCTACATATTTAAGCGATTTCCTGGCTATCAGTTATAATGCATTGATATTTAAATTAATACATGGAGTATATATTATAGAGTCGTTAGAGCTGACACCTAATTTGAAATTGAGGTAGAGTATATAAAAAAAGTAACATAGGGCGGGACTCAATAGAGGTTATGTTATTCGCTTATTGCCCTTTCAATTAAAAGGAAGGAATAAGAGTTTTTAACCATGGCAAATAAGTTGATCTCGGGAATTGACAAAATTCTCTTAATACCAAGTCCTAAGGGTAAGTTTAACACTAGTATGGATTTAACTGCTAGCTCGTACTGTATAACAGTTATATTGTAATTTGGGGTACCATTTGTAGAAATTACATTCAAGTTACAAGGGAAACAACAAAACCGTATACCTCCTCAAGAATCTGAATACTACACCACATACAATGTGCTTTTTAAATACGGGATTGTACTGTTTTGTTAATATTGGGGATCATTTAAGAGCTCCTTTATAATTGGACATTGATACATCATTATCACTAGGATACAGTATCATAAAAATGTGAACATTGTGAAGTGGGTGGGTGGATCTTAACGTCCTACTAACCTTTAATAATTAAGTACTTTAGTTTATTTATATAGACCCAGTAGCGTAATAGTTTTTGTAATTACAGCTTAAATAATTATAAAATGAAAATCACGAAGAAGGATTTGTTAAGACTTTTGACAAATTCATGCATTTTCTTCATAATCCCTGATTTGTGTGCGATGTCAGACAATGACAATTATGATTAGTACTCCCTATGATCTTATATACTATTTATATACGTATTAGATGACTGTTTGAAGTCTTTCTTTTATATATAATAACATAGCTGGAACTCGAAAAATAAAAATACAATGTACGTAGGAAATTGCATATTTTTACCTGTTTATCATATGCATATTCATATGCTACTTAAATATGTCCCTAGTTAAACACACGTATCTGTATAAAGATAAACAAATCTCACAAGCTCTTTCTTTAAAATAAACAGAAACTTCTTATTTGTTGCTGCCTGCATTTATCCAGAAGTGTGATTTATTTTTCAATTGTTGAATACGTTTCTACTTTTCTGTACTGTCTGTTAACATGGCCGAACAAGACTACCAGAGTGACAAAGATAAGGTGGCACCACTGTCTGCAGAAGAGGGGATCAAGGGGAGTCAGATTCCTGACATAGACGAACAAGATGATGGGAGTGACTCAAAGAAGAAGGCACCACTATCTGTGGAAGAGGTGATCGAGGGAAGTCTTGGACGGATGAATTGCAGTCAGATGGTGCAAGCCTTCCTTGCATCAGTTCTTCCAATGTTTGACAACCAACAGACATTTATCAGTGTCTTCACAGATGCTCAATCAAAATGGCATTGCATCAGTGATATTCGAATAGGTAGTAGTTGCACCAGCAGCTCTAACATCTGTAATCTTTCGAAGAGTGAGTGGGCTTGGACTGGGAATAAGCATAACACAATCATATCACACTGGGATCTCCAATGTGCCAGCTCTTTCATTAAGGGTTTGCCTGCAACTTCCTTCTTCATGGGTTGCTTGTTGGGTGGATATGTTCTTGCCTCCCTTGGTGATTCATCGCTTGGGCGAAAGAACCTTCTCTGTCTCTCTTGCTTGGTTATGTCACTAGCTTCATTTGCCTCAGCCTTTTCTCCTAACATCTGGGTTTACTCTGTACTCCGCTTCATTGCTGGTGTTGGTCGTGTCTCCATTACCATTTCTTCTTTTTGTCCTTCTGTCGGAGAGGGTTGGCAAGCGGTGGAGAGGACAAATTGTAATGATTGGTTTCCTCTCCTTAACAATGGGATTGTTATCCTTGTCGGCTTTAGCTTACCTGACTCGAAATTCCTCATGGAGCACCCTTTATCTATGTACTTCCATTCCTGGATTTGTGTGCTCCATATTGATTCATTTCTTCCTTTGTGAATCTCCTAGGTGGCTCTTCATGATGGGACGTCCAATGGAAGCCGTAAATGTGCTGAAAAGTATTGGCTCCCTGGATGATCATATCAGCTCTATGTTACCAAACATTCTAGAATTCAATCAAGGTATTCCTAGCAATAACGGGAAAAATCCTTTTTCTTCAATGAAGATTTTAGTCAAGAGAAAATGGGCTATTCGAAGGTTGATAGTAACTATGGTACTTAGTTTCGGTGTTGGAATGATGTATTTTGGTATGTTGTTGGGTGTCGGAGGCTTGGGTCTCAACATCTACTTGAGCTCAACATTCAATGCCCTACTATTCCTTTCATCATGCCTGCTAACATTCCTCTTCTGGATCCCAAGATGCAACAGGAGGAGTTCAGTGCTAGGATTCTGTACGATTAGTGGCGCTGCCGGTATAATACCCATCACATTCGGCCACCATCACAAAGGTATACATGTGGGATTGGAACTGATAGCTCTGTTTTGTGCTTGTATGGTGTTTAATATCTTGTTCATGTATGTGGTGGAGCTGTTTCCAACATGCATCAGGAACACAGCAGCCTCACTGTCGCGGCAAGCACTGCTCTTGGCGTCTGTATTTGTCCCGGTGTTGGTAGTCATAGGGAGGAGTAATCAACTCTTCTCTCATGCAGTCTTTGGTGTGACCATTCTTCTTTGCGGCCTTTTGGTCATTTCTTTGCCCGAAACAAAGGGTAAGGTGCTATGTGATGGCATGGAAGAGCAGGAAGCCCAAGACAAGGATGCTGCTTGCGTGCCAAAGTTATGATTGTGAACTTAAGCTAGAAAAATGATCATGAACAAATTTGCTTGTTGGTAGTTCGTCGCCCTCCTAGCTACCACAAGTTCTCCAATGGTCTTAATAATTTGGGGTGAAAAGTTCATGTAAGATTTCATCCAAGACTTGGCAAAGCTAATTTAATTATGTGCCCGATGTGTATTAATAATATGAGATGATGTGCGTGGTCATTTATTTGGTGAATTGAATCTTGTTAATTGTCTTTGTTGTTGACTTGAAATCACTTCACAAGTATCACAACTGATATTTGATGTATTGAGAGCTCAATTTATTTACTCTGGTTGATCGTGTTCATTGATGCTCATCTTTCTCATTGTCAACGTCTCTCATAGCCTCATAGGGCTCCAAATTGTGCAATCTAGTTATCATTTGAGTCTTCCGTTCTTGGGTGTGACATGCAATTGTTCGTGATATTGTTTTTTTGTTTTGAAATGTTGATAGGATGAATGTTAGTTGATATTTGTTCGCCATTTGAGCTTCTATAATCATTTAAATTACCAAAACTTTTCCAACTGCATCCTTTGAAAAGGAAAGATGTCTACCATTATCATTTACAATCATTGAAAAATGGAAATAATCAATAAAATAAATCTAATTTAATCTAATATATATAAATAAAGTAGGTATTTTTTAAGAGCATTGGGCGCGCCATATAAGCAAAGGTATATTTTCGACCAATTAAAAATTAGATTTCTATTTTATTTTGGAATTAAAAAATTCGTTTGCCACCTAAAGAAAATTGACGAATGAGATTTAAGAAGTTTGCCACATAAGTAAAAACAACGAATATTGATTTATTAGGATTTAATGTATTTAAAAAACTAAAAATTATCTTATAAAATAATCATCTTTAGATATAGGATTTATATACCTACTATTATAAGATAAATTTTTATTTGTGATTATTGCTTAAATTGTATTTATTTGGGATACTTAATAATTATATGTTTATGTTTTGTTCACTGAATTTTGTTTTACATGCAGATCTAATTTAATCAGAGAATTATATTCGAGCAAAAATCTTTAGAATATCAAAGTACGAGTTTCTCGCCTGATGATCCTATTGGATGAGGAGGTATTATATCTTTATAAATCGTTTACATTTATTAAATCTTTTAATGAACCATTTAGTTTTTATCAATTAATTTTATGATTAAAACAAATGTTGTGATTTAGGTAGCTTAATTAAGTCATAAAATTAACTTAAATTTTTATTTTTAATTATAGGGTGATTACGTTCATACCTCAATTAAAATCAACTTTGTTCTACAATTTTGTTCAAAATTGATTGAAGAAAAAGTTTACTCCATTAGATACTTTTCAGTCGTTACAAATAAGAAGCAATATCGCACGCATTGTCAGTGACAACAAAATAATGATTTAAATTTCCAAAATACTATTGTTTGGGCGATTGGGGACGATGAAAAAATTCCAATGCATAGATTTAATTTTGTATAATTATAATTTTTAGATTAATTTCACAACAATTATTCACTTTCTGGTAAATATTTTAATTTATTTTTTAAGACTATAAAGATTAATTTTATATAAATTTTATTTTTGCTAATATGTTCTATTTATCCACTTTTATTAGATGGAAGAGATATGGGTGTGAACAAAGTTGGTGATCCTATCGAAATTTTTTTTAAATACAAATTTTTTTACATCGAAATATTACATCTATTAACTATTATTTTTTATGTTCTTATCAAAATATTTATTAGAGGAATAAATTACATAAAATTATCCTTAACAAACAATAGCAAAGTTATCAAAAATATTATGAGTATGATCTAATTACAAAATTATTTTTATGAGATTTTATGTATAAGAAACCATGGGATATTCGGATTTAACAATTTATGATTGAGCTTAGGTATCTTATGAAATTAATGGTTTTATCTAAATACCCGATTAATAAGATGTTTTTTTCATAAAAAAATTTAAAACTTATAACGCAATAAAAAACTTTACCTTCTTTAAACATTTTATGTATAAAAATTTGAAAAGACAGATAATTTGTTAGAGATCAAGAGTTCACAAGAAATATACAAAATGATATACAGATTTGAGAGTTTAATTTCAAGTGTAAAAATCAACGAATAATGATTTAGGATTTAAATTATTGTCGTATAACTAACAACAACGAATAAAATACAAAACAACAATATATTAGTCGCATTATAAATTAATTAATTAAAAATTATAATTTTTTGTAATTGGCAATATCATTTTAATTAAATTTTTTTTTTTCTGAAATTATTAAATTGTAAAATAAATCAAATAATTATAAAAAAAAAACTTAAAGTATATAGGAAAATATCTTTCTTGAGATATATGTATGAAAATTCGTGCATCGCACAGTATTATTTCGACCAATTAAAAGTTTGATTTGTATTTTATTTTAGAATTAAGTTCACTTGCCACGTAAGCAAAAGTGACGAATGAAATTTAAAAAAATTTCCACGTAGGTAAAAACGACGAATAATGATTTATTAAGATTTAAAATTATATTAAAACTAAAAATTATCTTTTAAAAAGATGATCTTTTGATATTAGGATTTAAATTTAAAAAAAAAACTATAAATTACACAATTATTATATACAAACACTTTAAATTAATTATTTGAAAAAGGAAAATATATGTTCATTTTGTTTTTAAGAAAACGTTCAATCATTTTTTTTTTTAAAAAAAAACATTTAAAAGAAATATAAATTATTAATAATTAACTGATATTCTTTAATTTTTTTAAAGAAAAATCAATGTTCTTCAAAAAAATAAATAACAATAACGTTCAGTCTTTATCAATATTCTTCAAAAAAAAAAACAATAATGTTCAATTTTTATCTTATCTAGCAACCTATTTCATAATTAGATAAAA
>NW_018743938.1:0-37054 GCF_001683475.1 Chenopodium quinoa | reverse complement strand
TTGAACTCTGCCAATGACATGGTGTGGGGGTTGTTGAAGAGTTGGAAAGAAATTCGAAAGTCGTCATTTTCTAGACTATCCACTTGAAAAGACGAGAAAAAACTCTAATGTGGGTTCTTTGTAGGTCATGAATGAGGAGTTTATGAATGACCCTAATCGAAGGTTGTCAAAAAGAATCCACAAATCATCATTAATACCGAGTTCTATCATGTCTCCACGATGGTAGTGTCTAGAAGGTCGCAACTTACGTTTTTGCATTTCCGAGTGTATGGAGGAGTGGCTTTTGTGTAAAAATTTTAGGGTGGGTAAGGCATTGGGTTGGTCTGACTCTTGGTTTTGGGACGATTGTCCCGACTTTGCAGTTTTTCTCTTCTTCCCAATTCTTAGACTCATGACTGCCCACCTCTTTTTTTTTTTTTTTTTTTTTTTTTTTTTCACTCCTTTTCAAAGCCAACTCCGGCTATTTCCACCCCTTAACCTCCACAAAACTACAATGTACCTGTTCACAAGCAATAATAATCCAACCACGCAACGAATATAGCCTAAGATACTAATCAACAACAACAAGTTCAACAGAATCCAGCAATAATTTCAACAATAATCAACCAAATTTCGCTAATAACCTAAGATAATCAAAATCCTTACTTAAAATTAATCCAAGAGAATAATTAACTAAGGAGATCGAATACCTTTACCTTTATGCGGAAGATTGCTGTTTTGGTGTCGATTTGGTGAAGGATTTGAGTAGGAAGGGGGGGGGTTCGTTGCGGTTGTGCCCTTGATGCCCAATTGCTACCTTTGAAGATGAACAAACGGAGAGGATGATTGATTGAAGCTTGAGGATGATTGATGTGGTTTATATTTTGAGAATGATTGATTTATGAAGGTGGAAAGAAGATCTTGGCTATGGTGGTGAGGAGCGGCCGCGAAGAGAGAGAAAGGCAAAGAGGGTTTGGTTTATGTTTGTGAGGATTTGGAAATTGCGGGAATATAAGAAGCCACCGTATTTTTTTTTTCTGATATCCAGAAAGGCGCGCCCGCTCCCGATTAAGGCGCGCCCGCTCCTTAAAGAAAACGCGAGCCGCTCCTATATCGCGCCTAAATCGCTCCAACTTCCTGGAAATCAGTAAAACTACAGCGCGCCCGCGCTAATAATAGACGCGCCCCGCCTTCTTTAAAACGCGAGCCGCTCTGCAATCGCGGCCAAATCGCTCCTGCCTCCTGGAATGGAAGTAATTTTCAAGCGTATACCAGGCGCGCCCGCGAAGAAACCAGGCGCGCCCGCACCTTACTGCTCATGCGGGCCGCGCTTCAGCCGCGATAAAATCGCTCCAACTCCCTGGAATTGGAGAATTTACATTCACAAAAACGGCGCGCCCGCGATGAAACCAGGCGCGCCCGCGCCTTACTGCTGTTGCGGATCGCGCTTCAGCCGCGATAAAATCGCTCCAACTCCCTGGAATTGGAGAAATTTTCATTCATAAAAATTGCGCGCCCGCGACGAAACCAGGCGCGCCCGCGCTTTAATGCTGCTGCGGATCGCGCTACAGCCGCGTTCAAATCGCGCTGAGGTTCTGTTTCTTTAGAATTCATCCGAGCACAAATTTCAAAATTCCTCTCTTTTTTAATTTTTCTGCTTTGCTCTTGCCTTTCTTTCCTCGTGGACACACGCAATCACGCCTGCATCAGAATTGATTGGGAAGAGCGTTAGGTGGATTAGTTCAAGCGATTTGAAAGAAAATAAAATCAAAGAGGTTAGAAACCGGGTTGCCTCCCGTAAGCGCTTCTTTAACGTCACTAGCTTGACGTACTTCACACGGAATCATGGTGATTTGGAAACATCAATGAGAGATAAATTTTCTGGCTTCTCAATTAGCTGACCCTCATAGTATGGCTTGAGACGCTGCCCATTCACTTTGAATGGAGGGTACTTGTCATTGAAAATCTCAACCGAGCCATAAGGAAAGGTTTTGGACACTTGAAATGGACCGCTCCATCTAGATCTCAATTTCCCGGGGAAGAGCTTGAGTCTTGAATTGTAGAGCAGGACCTTTTGTCCTTCCACAAATTCCTTCTTGGAAATTCGAGCATCGTGCCATGCCTTGGTTCTTGCTTTGTAGAGGCTTGCACTGTCATATGCATTCATTCTCAGCTCTTCCAACTCATGAAGCTCTAGAAGCCTTTGCTCACCCGCACTGTGGAGATCAAAGTTGATTTGCTTGATTGCCCAATGCGTTCGGTGCTCCATCTCTACGGGTAAATGGCAATTCTTCCCATAAACAAGCTTATAGGGGGTAGTCCCTATAGGAGTCTTGAAGGCGGTCCTATATGCCCACAATGAATCAATGAGCTTACTGGACCAATCCTTCCTTGTTCTAGCAACAGTCTTCTCTAAGATGACTTTTAACTCCCTATTTGTGACCTCCGCTTGACCACTTGTTTGGGGGTGGTAAGCAAGGCCTCGCTTGTGAGATACACCGTACTTTGAAAGAAGCTTGTTGAATGCATGGTGCTTGAAGTGTGAGCCTCCATCACTTATGATTGCCTTAGGAACACCGAATCTTGGGAAGATGACTTTCTTGAACAAATTGATGACCACCCTTGAGTCGTTGGTGGGAGATGCCACGGCTTCCGCCATTTGGAGACATAATCAACGGCAACTAGAATGTGCCGGTTTCCTTGGGATGAGATGAAAGGGCCCATGAAGTCAATTGCCCAAACATCAAAGATTTCAAGTTCAAGAATAGGATTTTGGGGCATCTCATCGCGCCGTGATATGTTCCCTGTCCTTTGGCACCTATCACAAGTCTTAACAAATTGCCAAGCATCTTTGAATAGAGACGGCCAAAAGAGCATACATTGCAAAACCTTGGAAGCGGTCTTTTGAGCACTCATATGACCACCACAAGGGGATGAGTGGCACATTGAGAGCACATCTTGGAATTCTTCATTAGGAACACATCTTCTCAAGAGTCCATCCACCCCTCTCTTCAACAACATGGGGTCATCCCATATATACTTCTTTGCTTCATGCTTGAGCTTTCTATGTTGTTGAGGAGTGAAATCCGGAGGTATGGCACTACAAGCCAAGTAGTTCACAATATCCGCATACCAAGGCTCCGATTTTGCCTCAAGAGCATATAAGACATCATCCATTAGGGCATCTTCAATTGGCAAATCGTCTTCATGTATTCTTGCAGCTCCTAACCTAGAGAGGTGGTCCGCCACCACGTTCTCGGCTCCCTTCTTATCTCTCATTTCGTAATCAAAATCTTGAAGGACCAACACCCATCTCAACAACCTCGGTTTGGCCTCCTTCTTACTTATCAAATATTTGAGAGCCGAGTGATCGGTATACACTATTGTCCTAGAAACCAATGAGGTAGGTTCTAAACTTCTCAAATGAGTGGATAACCGCCAAAAAACTCTTTTTCGGTAGTTGTATAATTTCGTTGGGCATCATTGAGAGTCTTGGACAAATAGTATATAACGTGAAGTTTCCCATCCTTTCTTTGTCCCAGAACCGATCCAATGCCCCGTCGCTTGCATCGCACATTAGCTCGAATGGTAGAGACCAAACCGGTCCTCGGACTACGGGGGCGGTGCAAAGGGCCTTTTTCAACCTGCAAAATGACTCATGACAAGCTTCATCAAATACAAATTATTTATCCTGTTGCAAGAGAGATGTGAGAGGCTTAGCAATCAAAGAGAAATCTTTGATGAAGCGGCGGTAAAAGCCGGCATGACCAAGGAAGGACCTCACTTCTCTCACATTTGTGGGAGGAGGAAGCTTCTCGATCACATCAACCTTCGCACCATCGACTTCGATGCCCGCTTGGGAGATTTTATGGCCAAGAACAATGTCGTTTTCCACCATGAAGTGGCATTTCTCCCAATTGAGCACCAAGTTGGCACTCTCACACCTTTCTAAACAACGAGATAAATTCATTAGGCACTGCTCATACGTGCCTCCACCAACGGAAAAATCATCCATAAAAACTTCCATTTCTTCCTCGATCATTTCACTAAAAATTGACATCATGCATCTTTGGAAGGTGGTCGGGGCATTACAAAGACCAAAAGGCATCCTACGGTAAGCAAAAGTTCCGTAGGGACAAGTGAAAGTGGTCTTTTCTTGATCTTTTGGGTCAATTGGGATTTGGAAGAATCCCGAATAACCATCAAGAAAGCAATAAAAAGCATGCTTTGTAAGCCTCTCAAGCATTTGATCGATGAACGGTAATGGAAAATGGTCTTTGGAAGTGTTGCATTTAATTGGCGGTAATCAATACACATGCGCCAACCCGTAACAAGCCGAGTTGGGACCAATTGTTGCTTATCATTGATCATTACCGTCATACCTCCCTTTTTCGGCACTACTTGAACCGGGGATACCCAATCACTATGAGCGATTGGATAGATGATCCCTGCTTCAAGTAGCTTGGAAACTTCCTTTCTCACAACCTCTTGCATGGAAGGATTAAGTTTCCTTTGCCGTTGCCTACACGGCTTAGCACCCTCCTCTAAATCGATCTTATGCATGCATAGGGAGGGGCTTATACCTTTGAGATCATCAAGAGTATAACCCAAAGCCTTCCTATGCATTTTCAAAACATTAAGCAATGAGGAGGTTTGCTCTTCCGTGAGGTTAGCATTGATAATGACCGGAAAAGTATCATTAACATCCAAAAAGACATACCTCAAGCCCGAAGGTAGAGGTTTCAATTCTACCTTCGGAGCTACCTTACCATTGGAGATTTCCTCCTCTTCTACTTGGAAGACTTCATACGGTTGGGGCATCTCTTGGTCGGGGGTTGTCTCTTCTTTCTCATCAAGCATTTCCCTCATATAATTGCATCTCCTTTTGATCACCTACCTCATTCTCATTCAACAAAACATTCTCAAGTAGATCATTAGAAGCATGCATATAAGGGTATCTAAACTCATTCATCAAGTTTTCAATTGTATCTATTCTAAAACATTCATTGTCAGAGGAAGGTTGTCTCATCACCTTATTCAAATCAAATTCGATAGAATCATTGTCAACCTTCAAGGTCATCTTGCCTTCTTTGACATCAATAATTTCTTTAGAGGTAGCTAGGAATGGCCTACCCAAGATTATAGGAATTCTTTCATCTTCATCCATTTCAAGAACATAAAAGTCCACCGGAAAAGTGAACTTACCGACTCTAAGGGGTATGTCCTCTACTTTCCCTATAGGCAATTTTGTGGACCTATCTGCTAATTGGAGGGTGATGTTTGTAGGTGAAAGGTTTCCCACATTAAGCTTTTGGTAGACCGAGAAAGGCATTAAACTCACACTAGCACCTAGGTCACACAAAGCTTTCCCCAAATGAACTTCATTGATAGAACAAGGGATGGAAAAACTACCGGGATCTTGCAATTTAGTTGGTAGCTTACTGGAGAGAATAGCACTACAATTTGCGGTTAAGCTAACGGTTTCAACTTCTCTCCTTCCATTCAGGAGGTCTTTTAGGAATTTAGAGTAGTGTGGCATCTCTTTCATAGCATCCACAAAGGGTATAGAAACATGCAAGCTCTTTACTACATCTAAAAATTTTCCAAATTGGACATCAAGCCTAGACCTAGCAAATCTTTGGGGAAAAGGCAACCTCTCATTCCTAGGTTGGAGATTAAGGGGTAAAGATGTTTGATCTTTGGTGCTCTCCTTTTCGAGTTCCTTCTCTTTCTCTTTCTCACCCCTCTCATTCTTTCCGGCACTTCCCTCTAGAATCTCATTCTCTCTTGATGATTCATCCTCAACCTCAAGTCCTATCCTCACATCGGGACTCTTCTCAACATTTAGTTCACTCTCAAGGATCTTCCCACTTCTAGTAGTAATGGCATACATAGACTTGGGGTTGACACCTTGACTAGGTAAAGAAGAAGATGAAGAAGGGGAGGATGAAGAACTTGGTTGGGCAATTTGAGAGATTTGGGTCTCAAGCATTTTCATGTGTGCCTTGATTTGTTTCTTTTCTTCCCCTTGACTCTTATTATGGTTTTCTTGATTCTTAATGAAATTTTGAAGCATAGCCATCATAGGATCAGGAGGGGCTTCTATTTGGAGGGGTTGAGTAGGGGGAATTTGAGAATGGGGCCTTACTTGGTCAAAACCGGGGGTCTACTATTTTGTGAGAAAGTAGAAGCATTTTGAGGTCTATTACCCCCGGAACCCTGATTGGAATTAAAACGTTGTTGGTTGTTGGAATAGTGTTGTTGGTTTTGATTCCAATTGGGTCTTTGGTTTGAGTAACTTCTTCCATTGTAATTGGAAGAGTTTCCCCTACCTTGGCCTTGGTTATCATAACCACCACCACTTTGATTCCATTGACTTTGATTCCAACCTTGGTTTTGATTCCAACTACGGTTTGGGTTTTGATTCCAATTTGGTCGCATTCCATTATTTCCCTCACGGGGCACAAAATTCATGGCATTAACATCTTCAACATTATCATCATTTTCATGGGGAGGGGGACCTTCACTTATGGACATACATTGTTGAGAATTATGATCATAGCCTCCACATATATCACAAAACATACAACCAGGAGGCATGGCATTGTAATTAGAGGGAGAAGAAGTAGAAGGATTCATACCATGGCCTCCCTTGGGAGAAGGGGAGGAAGCATTTTGGGAACTTGATTTCATGAACTCCTCCATTTGTTTCGCCATCTTTGCCATTTGGTTGGAAAGATTTGTGATGGCATTGGTTTGCTCGACGGAATGTACCGTTCCTTTGCTAGAAGTGGCTTCCCTCTCACCTTCGTACCAATCCTCATAATTGCGCACAACTTCTTCTATGATACTCTCCACTTCATCTTCCCTTTTGTTCATGATTGGGCCTCCGGCTCCGGCATCAAGGCTAGTCTTACTTTGAGGGGAGAGTCCTCCGTAGAATGTTTGGAGAACTTGCCAATTAGGAATCCCTTGGTGTGGGCATTGCCTTTGTAATTCTTTGAATCTCTCCCATGCCTCACAAAGAGACTCTCCACCTCTTTGGCGGAAACTTTGAATCTTTGAGCGAGCCTCGGCGGTTTTCTTGTGATTGTAAAACCTTCCTAGGAACGCCGTAGTTACCTCATTCCAAGTCGTGAGGGAACCGGGAGGAACATCCTTGTTCAACCAATGTTCCGCCGCTCCCATGAGTGAGAACGGAAACATCTTCAATCTTATGTACTCTTGGGACACCCCGTTGATCTTGATAGTGTCACAATACTTGAGAAATTCTTTGAGATGCTCATGGGGATTCTCAAATTTCCCACCGGTAAATTGCCTCTTCTCTATCATTGAAATGAAATTAGGCTTTATCTCGAAATTGTTCGCTTGAGTGGTGGGGGCTAAGATCCCACTTTGTGAGGCATAAGGTTCGGGTGCTCCAAGTTGCTTTAGTGACCTTTGATCACCCATGCTTTGTTGATTATGGTATTGGGCAAATGGGTTGGGAGTTAAACCTGCAAATGATTCACGATCCTCACTAGAAGAGGGTGAAGGAGTAGGAGAGCTACTAACTTCCTCTTGGAAAGGGTTTTCCACACTATCCCTAATTTCCCTCCTCAATTGAGCAAGGGTGCGCTCCAGCTCTGGGTCTATGGGCGCCAAAGGACTAGAACTTCGTTGCCTCCTGCGCATATACAAAGCTAAGTAGAAAGTGAGCACTGACAAGCAAGGAGTAGTAAGAAAATTAAGCAAGTGAACTAGTCTCAACGAAGGGATAAACGTACAATGGAAACCGTTTCCCCGGCAACGGCGCCAATTTGACAGGCGGTATTTTAGGTCGTCACTAAGACACCTCTATCAAATGATATTTGTAGTCCTAAACATGCAACTAAAAGAGTATAGAGGCAAGTTAAGGGTCGAACACAGGGAAACGATTAAGCACCGCTATTTATCTCCTAATGTTAATCTAATTCGATCAAGAAGTGTGGTGGGTAAAGTAATGACTAAAGGGGATAGAACAACAATTAAAATAGGTACTAGGGGGAAGGATCAAACATGCTTTGATTTCAACGAAGTTAGGCATCGGAAAATAGGTTTACATGTAACCCAAGCGACTCATACAAGGCAATATCAAGAATACTCTCCAATCACCTATCGGGATTAAGAGCCTTCCTAGTTAACATACGCTCACACTATTGTCGTAAGGCATACAAGCTAAGGTCATGCAATAATCAATCACCTAATGACTATTCCTAAATCGCACTATCGTCACGATTTAGTTCACGTCATTCAACCACAACATGCATATGGCCATAAACATGGAGTGACTAATAAGTATAAGCACAAGGAAGATTTAATCACAAATATTCCAAATTAACCTAGCCTAACATACATCAAACTCAAAGTATATCTTCACCAAACCCCTAGCAACAAGAAACTACTCACTAGTCATAACTACAACTACAATCATGCTAAGCAACATTATAACCAATGAAATGGTAAGAAAGACAAAGTTTTTATCAACTAAATTAACAAGAGTAGAAGCTTTAATCATAAAAGCAAGAGACAATAGAGAAATATACCAAAACCTTCATTGAAATCCAAATAAAGAGCCACACATCATTCAATCTTCAATCTCCAAGCTTGACCATACATCAATGTTGCAAAATTACTTCTTCAAAAACTAAAAGTAAAACTAATGTTGATAGACAATGAGAATTACACTAAAAGCTATATGATTGTTCAATACAAAATTTTTCTAAAACAAAGACCTAGGAATTGATATTTTTGAGCTCTCTCCTTGGGTTTCTATGCTATTTTTTTTATCTTTTCCCCCCCTTTTAACTTGGGCTGAAATCGGGATTTGAATCAGCAGCAGAGAGGCGCGTCCGCGCCCAACAGTGGCGCGCCCGCGCGTTAAATGATGGCGCGGCCGCTCCTAGAAATGCGCGCCCGCTCCAAAGAGGGTATTTAATGGTTGATCCCGCTCATCAGCGCGCCCGCGCTCTATAGATGCGCGCCCGCTCCTTTGGTTGCGCGCCCGCGCCATTCGTCTGGTTTGGACTTCTTCCTGTTTTGCCCTTATCCCTTCCATCTCTGAATCAACAGCATACGCCTGCAATCATGGAACAGGAAGGCAAGGCGTGATACAACGAAAGGGGAGGGGAGTATAGACTACCTAAACCACATGAATACACATTACGCGCCACAAAGGTAGAATACTCGAAATAGGAGGATCATAGCAAAAACATACTAAAATGAACTGAATTATTACTAAAACTACTAGAAAAGACTATCCTAAGAGCGACATAAATGTCACTCATCAGCATCTTCAATTGGCAAACCATCCTCGTGTATTCTTGCACCTCCCAACCTAGAAAGGTGGTCCGCCACCACGTTCTCGGCCCCCTTTTTATCTCTCATTTCGTAATCAAAGTCTTGAAGGACCAGGACCCATCTCAACAACCTCGGTTTGGCCTCCTTCTTACTTATCAAATATTTGAGAGCCGAGTGATCGGTATACACTATTGTCCTAGAACCAATGAGGTAGGTTCTAAACTTCTCAAATGAATGAATAACCGCCAAGAACTCTTTCTCGCTAGTTGTATAAATCCGTTGAGCATCGTTGAGAGTCTTGGACAAATAGTATATAACATGAAGTTTCCCATCCTTTCTTTGTCCTAGAACCAATCCAATGGCCTCGTCGCTTGCATCACACATTAGCTCGAATGGTAAAGACCAAACCGGTCCTTTGACTATGGGGGCGGTGCAAAGAGCCTTTTTTAACCTACAAAATGACTCATGGCAAGCTTCATAAAATACAGAATCTTTATCTTGCTGCAAGAGAGATGTGAGTGGCTTAGCAATTAAAGAAAAATCTTTTACAAAACGACGATAGAACCCGGCGTGGCCAAGAAATGACCTCACTTCCCTTACATTGGTAGGGGGTGGGAGTTTCTCTATGACCTCCACCTTGGCTTTATCCACCTCGATTCCGGCATGGGAAATTTTGTGCCCAAGAACAATCCCATTCTCTACCATGAAATGGCATTTTTCCCAATTCAACACAAGATTAGCCATCTCACATCTTTCCAAACAACGAGTTAAGTTAGATAGACAATTTTCATAGGTGGTCCCTCCAACGGAGAAATCATCCATGAAGACCTCTATCTCATCCTCAATCATATCACTAAAGATTGACATCATACATCTTTGAAATGTAGCGGGAGCGTTACAAAGCCCAAAAGGCATCCTACGGTACGCAAAGGTACCATAGGGACAAGTAAATGTTGTCTTCTCTTGATCCTTGGGATCAATCGGGATTTGGAAAAATCCCGAATATCCATCAAGAAAGCAATAGAAGGCATGCTTTGTAAGCCTCTCAAGAATTTGATCAATAAACGGTAATGGAAAATGGTCTTTGGAAGTGTTGGCATTCAATTGGCGGTAATCAATACACATACGCCAACCCGTAACAAGCCGGGTTGGGACTAATTGTTGCTTATCATTGACCATTACCGTCATACCTCCTTTTTTCGGCACTACTTAAACCGGGGATACCCAATCACTATGAGCAATTGGATAGATGATCCCTGCTTCAAGTAGCTTGGAAACCTCTTTCCTCAAAACCTCTTGCATGGAAGGATTAAGCTTCCTTTGCCGTTGCCTACGCGACTTAGCACCCTCCTCTAAATCAATTTTATGCATGCATAGGGAGGGGCTTATACCCTTGAGATCATCAAGAGTATAACCCAAAGCCTTCCTATGCTTTTTCAGGACATTTAGCAATGAGGAGGTTTGCTCTTCCGTGAGGTTAGCATTGACAATAACCGGGGAAGTATCATTAGCATCCAAAAAGACATACCTCAAGCCCGAAGGTAGAGGTTTCAATTCTACCTTCGGAGCTCCCTTACCATTGGAGATCTCCTCCTTCTTTACCTTGAAGATTTCATGTGTTTGGAGCATCTCTTGGTCGGTGATTGTCTTCTCTTTCTCATCAAGTATTTCTTCATACAATTGCATCTCCTTTTGATCGCCTACTTCATTCTCATTCAACAAAACATTCTCAAGTAGATCATTAGAAGCATGCATATGAGGGTATCTAAACTCATTCATCAAATTTTCAATTGTATCTATTCTAAAGCATTCATTACTAAAGGAGGGTTGTCTCATTACCTTATTCAAGTCAAATTCAATAGAATCATTGTCAACCTTCAAGGTCATCTTACCTTCTTTGACATCGATGATCGCTTTAGAAGTAGCTAGGAATGGCCTACCCAAAATTATAGGAATTCTTTCATCTTCATCCATCTCAAGGACATAAAAATCCACCGGAAAGGTGAACTTACCAACTCTAAGGGGGATGTCCTCTACTTTCCCTATAGGTAATTTTGTGGACCTATCCTCTAGTTGGATAGTGATGTTTGTAGGTGAAAGGCTTCCCACGTTGAGCTTTTGGTAGACCGAGAAGGGCATTAAACTCACACTAGCACCTAGGTCACACAAAGCTTTCCCCAAATGGATCTCATTGATAGAACAAGGAATGGAAAAACTATGGGGTCTTGCAATTTGGTTGGTAGCTTACTAAAGAGAATGGCACTACAATTTGCGGTTAGATTAACGGTCTCAACTCCTCTCTTTCCATTCAAAAGTTCTTTTATAAATTTAGAGTGGTGAGGCATCTCCTTCATAGCATCCTTAAAGGGTATAGAAACATGCAAGCCTTTAACTACTTCTAAAAACTTTCCGAATTGGGTATCAAGCTTAGACCTAGCAAATCTTTGGGGAAAAGGCAACCTCTCATTCCTAGGTTGGAGATTAAGGGGTAAAGGTGTTTGCTCTTTGGTGCTCTCCTTTTCGGGTTCCTTCTCTTTTTCTCTCTCACCCCTCTCATGCTTTTCGACACTTCCTTCTAGAACCTCACCCTCTCTTGAAGACTCGTCCTCAACCTCAAGTCCTATCCCTTTATTGGAACTCTTCTCAACATTTAAATCACTCTCAAGGATCTTCCCACTTCTAGTGGTAATGGCATACATAGATTTGGGGTTGACACCTAGGCTAGGTAAAGAAGAAGAGGAAGAAGGGGAGGATGAAGAACTTGGTTGGGCAATTTGGGAGATTTGGGTCTCAAGCATTTTCATGTGTGCCTTAATTTGTTTCTTTTCCTCCTCTTGACTCTTGTTGTAGCTCTCTTGATTCTTGATGAAAGCTTGGAGCATGCCCATCATAGATTTCGGAGCGGCCTCAACTTGAGGAGGAGGTGTGTTAGAAATTTGGGCTTGTGGCCTAATTTGTTCAAAATCGGGAGGTCTATTTTGAGGCCTTCCATTTCCGGAACCGTGATTGGAATTAAAACGTTGTTGGTTGTTGGAATAGTGTTGTTGGTTTTGATTCCAATTGGGCCTTTGGTTTGAGTAACTTCTTCCATTGTAATTAGAAGAGTTCCCCTTACCTTGGCCTTGGTTATCATAACTACCACCACTTTGATTCCATTGATTTTGATTCCAACCTTGATTTTGATTCCAACCTTGATTTTGATTCCAACCGCGGTTTTGGTTTTGATTCCAATTTGGCCGCATTCCAACATTTCCCTCACGGGGGACAAAATTCATAGCATTAACATCTTCAAAATTATCATCATCATTTTCTTGGGAAGGGCTTTGATATTCATTAATGGACATGCATTGTTCGGAATTATGGTCATAGTTTCCACATATATCACAAAACATACAACCGGGAGGCATAGCATTGTAATTAGAGGGAGAAGAAGTAGAAGGATTCATACCATGGCCTCTCTTGGTAGAAGGAGAGGAAGTATTTTGAGTGCTTGATTTCATGAGCTCCTCCATTTGTTTCGCCATCTTTGCCATTTGGTTGGAAAGATTTGTGATGGCATTGGTTTGCTCGATGGATTGCACCGTTCCTTTGCTTGAAGTGGCTTCCCTCTCACCTTCATACCAATCCTCATAATTCCGGACCACATCTTCTATTATGCTTTCACTTTCGTCCTCTCTCTTGTTCATAATAGGGCCACCGGCCCCGGCATCTAAACTTGTCTTGCTTTGGGGTGAAAGGCCTCCATAGAAAGTTTGAAGAATTTGGTAGTTGGGAATGCCATGATGAGGGCATTGTTTTTGGAGTTCCTTGTACCTTTCCCAAGCCTCACATAGAGACTCACCTCCCCTTTGGCGAAAGCTTTGAATTTTAGAACGAGCCTCGGCAGTCTTCTTATGATTATAGAACCTTGCCAAAAATGCCGTAGTAACCTCATTCCATGTTGTGAGAGAACCGGGAGGCACGTCATTATTAAACCAATGCTCGGCTACTCCCATAAGAGAGAATGGAAACATCTTCAATCGAATGTACTCTTGGGTTACTCCGTTGATCTTGATGGTGTCACAATACTTGAGAAATTCTTTGAGATGCTCATGTGGGTTCTGAAACTTACCACCCGTGAATTGCCTCTTTTCTATCAAGGAGATGAAGTTAGGCTTGATTTCAAAATTGTTTCCTTGGGTAGTAGGAGCTAGGATCCCACTTTGAGAGGTATATGGTTCGGGTGCTCCAAGTTGCTTTAGTGACCTTTGATCACCCACGTTTCCTTGATCACCCATACTTTGTTGATTATGGTTATTGGCAAATGGGTTGGGATTTGAGCCTGTGGGTGATTCACTCTCCTCGCTTGAATTGGGTGAAGATGGGGTAGGGGAACTTCTCACTTCCTCTTGAAGTGGGTCTTCACCTCTCTCCTTTGCTTGTCTCCTCAATTGGGTTAGAGTACGCTCTAGCTCGTGGTCTATGGACACCAAAGGCCTAGAGCTATTAAGCCTCCTGTGCATATACAAAGCTAAGCAAAAAGTGAGCACTGACAAGACACAGAAAAACAATAGAAAGAAACGAATGAACTAGTCTCAACAAGAAAATATACACACAATGGAAACCGTTTCCTCGGCAACGGCGCCAATTTGACAAAGGGTATTTTAGGTTGTTACTAAGACACCTCTATCAAATGATATTTGTGGTCCTAAACATGCAACTAAACGAGTATAGAGGCAAGTCAAGGGTCGAATACAGGGAAACGATTAAGCACTGCTATCTATCTCCTAAAGTTAATCTAGTTCGGTCAAGGAAAGTAGTGGATGAATTAATGACTAAAGAGTATGTAAAATTAGTTCAAATAAATGCTAGGGGTAGGGGTCGAACATGCTATAAAGTCAAAGGAGCTAGGCTTAGGGAAGTAGGTTTACATGCAAACCAAGCAACTCATACAAGGCAAAGTCAAGAGTACTCTCTAATCACCTATCGGGATTAAGAGCTTTCCTAGTTAACATGCACTTACACTATCGTCATAAGGCATGCAATACTAAGGTTAGACAATAATCAATCACCCAATGACTATTCCTAAATCACACTATCGTCATGATTTAATTCAAGTCACTCAACCACAACATGCAGATGGCCATAAACATGGAGTAGCCAAAAAGTATAGGCGCAAGGAAGATTTAATTGCAAGTATTCCAAACTAGCCTAGCCTATCATACATCAAATTCAAAGCATGTCTCCACCAAACCCCTAGCAATAAGAAAACTACTCACAATCCATAACCCTAACTTCAATTACACTAATCAACAAAGTAATTAAGAAATTAATGAGAGCGATGATAATTTCACCAATTAAACCAACAAAGATGGGAACTTTAAGCATATAACAAAAGAATAAAAAGAAGAATACCAATAGTTTCATCCAATACCAAGTGAGATGACAAACACCAATAGAGTTCCAAAATGCTTCCTCAAAATACCCAAAGTAGCTAAAATTGATAAATTGAAGATCTACACTAAGATCTATGGAAGAATTTCCAATACAAGAAAGCTAAAATCTATGCTAAGAATGTTCCTCTAAAGAATATGCTGAAAGTTTCAATATGTGAGTAATGAATGCTGCCTTCTCTCTCCTCTTCTCTGCTTTTAAAATCTGATTTCAGGTTACGGACCGCAGCAGACAGGCGCGCCCGCGCGCTAGATGGTGACGCGGCCGCTCCTCAAGAAGCGCGCCCGCTCAAAAATGGGTGTCACAGGATTAGGCCAGCTCAGCGTGCGATCGCGCCAGGAAGTCGCGCGCCCGCGCCCAAGGTGGCGCGCCCGCGCCTATAGTTGCGCGCCTGCTCCAAACTGCTGGTTCAATGCTTCGATCCTTGCTCTGGCTCCTTGTCAATTCGAACCGCAATCAATCTGCAATTACAAAATAGGAAGGCAAAGCGTAATACAACGAAGAGGGAGGGGAGCAAAGCCTACCTAAACCAAATAAAAACACATTACGCAACACATAGGTAGACTGCTTAAATTAGGAAAAACATAACAAAAGCACACTAGGATGAACCGAATTATTGCTAAAACTACTAGAAAGAACTACCCTAGGAGTGACATAAATATCACTGATCAGAGGGTCTTGAAATTGTTAATACACCCGGCCGGCAAGTTGGAAAACCATTGCTTGGCGACTCGCTTCAATGTGGCCGGGAAACACTTGCACCATGTGCCGTCATCCAACTCGTGGAGGTGCATAAGGTTGGTATAGGCCATCATGTGATCTTCTAGGTTGGTAGTGTTATCATATGACCCTACCAACACATTTTTTTACTTTGGCCCGCTTGGCGGCCTCTATTATTTCCTTAGAGAAGGCGGATTGTTGTTCTCTAAGTTTGAGCAACCTAAGTTGCCAGTCCAAAGGCTGAACATTCTTTGCCACCTGTCCTCCAAAAAGAGTAGGCTGCATTAAATATTGGGACTACGGAACGTATGGTTAAGGAGGCACACACGGGGCCGCCTGATGCTTCTAGGAAGCAAAACGAGAGGAGGCTCTGGGCGTTTGGCTCTCATAGTTTGATTTTGAATACCTCAAGGAGGTATTATGTAGGCTGTCTTGAAAATCAGACGTAGAGGCCAACTCTGACAGTCGGTCATTCTTCTTCTGCTCAAGAAACATTCTAGCACCAGAGTATGTTCTCTTTGACCCGTCCGGCTGAACATGACGGATGAGCTTTCTCTTCCCTGGTGAAAGTGGTACTTAGTTAGGTCGATCACTAGTTCCTCCCTCGCCCTCGCCCTAGGCTTAGGGTAAGGAGTCGCCTCTCGATCCTTTACAAGCTTCTTCCTCCCAGATTGGGAGGGTCTTCTTGCAAACTATTCCTTTAGTGGAACAGGCGTCCTCTTGTTGATAAGCTCCTGGATCTCCCCTTTGAAACCATTCATGAAGGTCATGAGTTCGCTTCTAGTGATGGGGGCTGATCCCTCGGCCGCCCGTTGATGATCAAGCGGCTGGCCGGCTGGTTTACTAGATCCAGCGAAGCAATCCTCCCGTTCCCTCCTTTCAGTGGGACGGGTGCGTCGAGCTCTTAAGGTCCCGTCAGAGGCCGTATGACTCTCAACTTCAATCTCATTATAAGTATCCTGGTCCGTCTGAACCAGGGAGTCGTCCATGGAACGCTTCTCACTTAGAATCGGTACAGACTTTGATTCCATGTCGAAAGTACTCTCCCCACAAACGACGCCAAATTGTTTCGGGGTTTTTTGATGTCCTGCGGGAGAGTTACAATTCTAGGACTGGATCCGTGCGCCTGTACCTGCAAAACAACAAAGACTCCGGGTGGTGGGAGCTCCGCCTCCGACATTCAAGTTAGTACTTGTTGGTGAAGTAAAAAGGCGCAAAAAGTAAAAGAGTGATCTGGTTCCTCTAGGGAGAGGAGTGATCAAGAAATGCAAATAATGCTAATTTAGGTCTAGCGATTAGTATGCACGTATGTTTAGGCTTCACTTGGTGAGAGTAAAATATTTCTTAATGTGCTTAATGGAGGCTTAATTACTGTATTTATAACCTCGAAGTGTGTGCCCAATACTAGGTTTTAGGTAAACCTAGGACTGATTGGGCCTTGCCTCAGAATCGGGCATTGGTTGCCGTTTTCAAGGTTGACATGTCATGGGACACGTGGCGTGGAATGATTGGTCCATGCTGGACTGATTATTGCCTTACACGTGGCAAACCTTGGCTGGTCCATGTGGCGGACACATGGTAGGACCTTATTGGTCCACGTGGCATACTGTGATTGGGCGGGAAAAATCCCCTAATCACTTTCTTCTTTTTAGGCTGGCTGAGCAAACTGGCTCTCTTTCCTGTCGGACCTTTTTGGTTCCGACGAGTGCTTAATGGCGCTGAGCTCCGTCTCCTGTATGTAAGCTTTGAAAGTAATGGTGTCCTTCCAACAAGTGTATTATTCTGATAGAGGGTACAGAATTATCAGGAAGCTAATTCTTCAGTGAGATCAAGTGATTGGAATGCCTGGGTAGAGGCCGCTTCCGACCTGTAATATTAGTGAATAATTAATATTACAACTTTGTCTTGACTGAACCGTTCGGGTCGAACCTAAACGAACTGCCGATCCGAACTAACGAATCAATCTGAAGGATTTGATAAGTCACAAGTGTATTATTCAGATTTGATGAGACTGAGCGTCGTAAAATCAACAAGTTCGAGCGTAGTCGTAGCATCACAATGGCCTAGCCATGTGGACGCTAGGCTACCTCTAGCTAGCATGCACTTTGCATTGCTAGGCGCAAGCCTAGGTGCACCATGTGTGCTAGGCGCACAAGGAAGCACCCTCGCTAGCACTAAGTGCTTGCGTGTGTGCGTGCCTCGCATGGCAGCCACATCGCAGCACCATGTGTGTTTGCGTGCCTAGGTGTTATCGCAAGCCCTCGCACAGCCTACGCATAGCACAGCACCATCGCATTGCTAGGCCTATGCGTGTGTGTGTGTGCGTGCATGCCATCGCAGGAAGCAGCGTGGTAGCAGCCTCGCACAGCGGCACCATCCCAGGCATCGCCCAGTGCCAAGCAGCCAGCAACATGCGTGGCTCGCTAGCAGCACACATGTGCTAGCTGTGGTGGCTGGTGCGTGCTGGCCATGCTAGCTACGCACAGGCTGGTAGTGCTAGCAGGGCAGCAAGGTGGACTGCCAGCTCACTCCCTTTGCTTGGTGCCGGTTTGTGAGAGGTGGGGACCAATGCTTGGAGCAAAGCCTTTGGGAGCAAGGCAATGGTCCCCCCCATGGTCATGGTCCTCACCTAACCTCTCCTCTCCTCATGCCACTTGTTGATTTGTAATTGCATTGTTTAATACTTTAATTTGGAATTCAATAAATTAGTGAAAAATGCAACTATCCCACGTTGATCATGAAATGGGGATATAAGTTGTTATTCGCTATAAATACCCCAAGATTGGATATTTGGGAAAAAACTTGAGTGGAACTAAAAAAGGCATCTCTTATTATTAAGAAAACCTTTAAGTTCATAAAACTCTAGTTTTATACTTGGTCAAGTCTCGACTAACCCTCGAGGCGAAGATCGTTTTGGTCGGGTCGTGGGTACGAGCCATTGGAGGCCGTCACGCTTTTGAGGCTTAATAGCTTCGAAGTAAGAGCTCGGTTTGCAAGCGAAGCACGCTTCAAGGGTATTACTTCTTTATCCCTTTTCTTAATTATTGTTTAATTATGTTAATGCATGCTTTATTGCTTTAATTATTGGGGCAGGTCTTGGGCGGGTTTCTCTTCCACGTAGCGTTGGACGCTACGAAACCCAACAGGCTTCGGCTTCCATCAATGCCTCTTGGAGGGTAGAAACCCTCTTTGATTTTGTCAAACGTCCGGCCTAACTGGAGATTATAACGGGAACACTCGGTAGATTAGGTCATCTTAGTAAGAGAGGCTTGCAGTACAAGACTGGGAATGTCCCCCTATTAACAATATGGAATATGTCTTTGTTGTTTATAAGGCTATTCGAAGAGTGAGACTGTGAAAATGCATGGTCGTGCTCAGATTGATTTTAAGGGTCAACCGGTCTTTGATCTCCATGAGGATGGAGGAGTAGTCCTTGTAGAACTCGTACTTGGGAACGTACGGCTTCAACTATCTCTTTTTCTTCTAGGACGTCTGACCAGAATGGTCTGCCGCCCATACTTCTTTTTTCTTTTCTTGCTCTCTTCATTTTTGGCTGGCTGAGCAAACCGGCTCTCTTTCCTGTCGGACCTTTTTGGTTCCGACGAGTGCTTGATGGCGTAGAGCTCTGTCTCCTGTATGTAGGCTTTGAAAGGAATGGTGTCCTTCCAACAAGTGTATTATTCTGATAGAAGGTTCAAAATTATCAGGAAGATAATTCTTAGTGAGATCAAGTGATCGGAATGCCCGGGTGAAGGCCGCTTCCGATCGGTAATATTAGTGAATAATTAATATTACAAATTTATCTTGATTGAACCCTTCGGGTCGAACCCAAATTAACTGCCGATTCAAACCGACGAATCAATCCGAAGGATTTGATGAGTCACTAGAGTATTACAAACACAGGCGTCGGATATCGAGCTTAGGGCGTCGAGACCAAGCGTCGCAAAATAAACAAGTTCGAGCGTAGCCGTAGCATTACAATGGCCTAGCCATGTGGACGCCAGGCTACCTCGAGCTAGCATGCACTTTGCACGGCTAGGCGCAAGCCTAAGCGCACCATTGCGTGCTAGGCGCACAAGGCAGCACCATCGCTAGCACTAGGTGCTTGCTTGTGTGCGTGCCTCGCATGGCAGCCCCATCGCAGCACCATGTGTGCTTGCGAAACTAGGTGCTATCGCAAGCCCTCGCACAGCCTACGCATAGCACAACACCATCGCATTGCTAGGCCTATGCAAGTGTGCGTTTGCGTGCATGCCATCGTAGCGAGCAGCATGCTAGCAGCCTCGCACAGCAGTACCATGCCAGGCATCGCCCAGTGCCCTGCAGCCAGCAGCATGCGTGGCTTGCTAGCAGCCTACATGTGCTAGCTGTGCTGGCTGGTGCGTGTTGACCATGCTAGCTGCGCACAGGCTGGCAGTGCTAGCTGGGCCGCAAGGTAGGCTTCCAGCTCACTCCCTTTGCAGGGTGCCAGTTTGTGAGAATTGGGGATCAATGCTTGGAGCAAAGCCTTAGGGAGCAAGGCAATGGTCCCCCCATTGTCATGGTCCTCACCTAACCACTCCTCTCCTCATGCCACTTGTTGATTTGTAATTGCGTTGTTTTATAATTTATTTTGGAATTAAATAAATTAGTGAAAAATGCAACTACCCCACATTGATCATGAAATGGGGATACAATTTTTACACTTGGTCAAGTCTCGACTAACCCTCGAGGCGAAGATCGTTCGGGTCGGGTCGTGGGTACGAGCCGTTGGAGACCGTCACGCTTGTGAGGCTTAATAGCTTCGAAGTAAGAGCTCGGTTTGCGAGCAAAGCACTCTTCAAGGGTATTACTTCATTATCCCTTTTCTTAATTATTGTTTAATTATGTTTATGCATGTTTTATTGCTTTAATTATTTGGGCGGGTTTCTCTTCCACGTAGCGTTGGACGCTACGAAACCCAACAGGCTTCGGCTTCCATCAATGCCTCTTGGAGGGTAGAAACCCTCTTTCTGACTAAGTCGAACTTAAAGGTCGACCCGTCCTTCAGACCTTTGAAGAAGTCTGTATAGGCAACTTCGTCAGACAGCCCCGAATCAGAATTCTTATCAGATTGAACCGTATGACATAGGACCTTAGTCCCTCGTCTCCGTGCTGAGTATCCCCTAAGTCGAGACTTGTCTTTTTGGGAGGGATATTCATTGAAAAGTTGGACGCAAATAGCTTGTTGATGCATAGTCCCTCCTTGTCTCCTTGCTGAATAGTCTCTCCTTGTCTCCCTGCTGAATAGCCCCAAAGCATCCGGAAGTTGTTGATGCATCCGGCTGGCAGATTGCCAAACCATCGTTGGGCTATGCCTTTCAACGTTGTCGGGAAGCATCAGCACTAGGTGACATCATCCAACCCCTGTAAGTACATGAGGTTGGTGTACGCCAGTAGGCGGTCTTCCAGGTTGGTGGTACCGTCATAGGTACCGACCAACACATTCTTAACCTTGGCTGGCTGAGCCGCCTCGGTTATCTTCCTGGAGAATGTCGACTGCTGTTCCCCAAGGTTTAGCAGTCGGAGCTGCCAGTCCATGGGTTGGACCAGCTGTCCCGCCGGACCCTTAAAGTGGGCCGACTGCATATATGGTGATCCATACGGCATGTATGGCTGTTGGGGCACATACGGAGCCGGCTGGATAATCTGAGGGCCAATACGTGCGGACATGCGGCGTGACTGAATCTCTGGGTTTTTCTTCGAATACTTCATTAAAGTATTACGGAAATTGTCTAGGTAAGTCGACGTTGAGGCCGACTCACACATTTGTTGACTTCTCTTCTCCTGGATGAACATCCGGGCGTTAGAGTAAGTCTTTTTTTACCCATCCGGCTGAACTTGCCGGATGGCCTTCCTTTGCCCTGATTCAGGGAAACGGAGTCTGGATAAATCGATCAGGGGCCCATCCGCCCCCTTTGGTTTAGGGTGAGGAGTGGGCTCCCGATCTTTGATGTGCTTCTTCCCGGGGGAAGAATGCTTCTTTGCCAACTAACCCTTGTTGGAGCCAGTTGACTTCTTTATTATGTCCTTGATTTCCCCTTTGAAACTCGTCATGAATTTCATGAGCTCGTCTCTGGTGACGGGGGCAGTACCCTCCGCCGCCTGGGTTTGCCCAACTGGCTTGCCGGTTGGGTTACTGGGACTAGCTTTGTCTTCGCGTAGTTCCCTTGTTTCTTTGGAACGGGTGCGCCTAGTTTGGAATGACCATGGGGCCACATAAGTGTCGACCTCAAAGTCGTCACCACTATCTCGGTCCGTATGGACCTCAGGCTCGGCCATAGGCCGCTTGCCCTCACCAGGCGGTATACAATCGAATGTCATCTCGGAAGTACTCTCCCCACAGACGGTGCCAAATGTTTCGGGGTTTTTGGAGTCCCTCGGGAGAGTTACAGTTCAAGGAATGCGTGTCGACCGTCTGTACCTGCAAAACCACGAAACTCCGGTTGGGTGGAGTTCCGCCTCCAACGATCAAGTTAAAACGTTTCCGGATGTATAAATGTGCGGAAAGTAAATGGATTTTCTCTCTAACTCAGAGAGAATTTTGCAATTAATATTGCTCGGTTTTTTGTGTTTGTATTTATGGATGTTTTTCTGAATCCCCCATAAATGAGGATTTTTCCTCTATTTATAGTAGAAGGGGATCAATTCTCCTTTTTGGGTTACGGTGCCACGTGTCAACAGAGGATTGGATCCCATTAGGCCTCTTTGAGGCTGACACGTGTCAGCATGCGATTGGGCTACGTGGCATAGGGTAATTTTACCCCAAACATATAGCGTACAATTGACTCCGAAAAGATACGGGATAAAATAAAAAAGATACACAAGATAATATCTTGTAAACAATTGTAGCTATAAACTAGGAAATTACCATAATTGAATTATAGGATAAATATATGAGAAATATCTTCCTAATATTCCCAACAAGGTTCATTGTAAATATTAAAAATCGATGAAGCATATTTGAAAGCTAAAATTTGTCAATTATTTGTTACTTTTTTTTATATGATTTGTTATTATTAAAATATGATTTAATTTATTGTATATTTAGGGGAAGTTATTGTACACACAGTATTTGGATGTGAGAATGACAGTGGAAATTATGATGAGAAGTGATAGTATGTTTAAAAATAACTAGGGCTTTCAAGACGCGCAATGTGCGCGAGTTGGGTAGCCCGTATTTTAGAGAAGAATTATAGCCTTTACCCTATGCTTGTTTGATTAATATTTTATTAAAACAATTTGCATATAGATGATAAATGTGTTGGATGTTGTATAGTAATGTGCATTGTTAAAAACTTTAGTTGAGCTACTTTGATTTAGTGACTAAACGGTAAAATGATATTGAGTTTGATCTAGAAATTAAATATATGTTGGGTTTTGTCCCGTCAGACACTACGCGGAATGAAAGCCACCCAAGACCTGCACACTAATAAATGTAACTAAACATACAATCACATAATTAAACAACAAAAGAGAGAGAAAGAGAAAAGATGATCTTACCCTCGACGGCTGCTTCGCTCGCTTACGAGCTCTTACTTGAAACCGCTAGCTTCGCAAGTGTGTAAGCCTCCGACGGCTCGCACCCTCGACCCGACCCGAGCGTCTCTACCCCAAAGGTTAGTCGGGGCTAGACCAAGGAAATATTAGAGTATTACAAACTTGAGGGTTTTCTCACCTATAAGGAGATGCCTTATTGAGTTCAACTCAAGTGTTTTTTTTCCCAAACCCTAAACTTGGGTATTTATAGGGAAAGGAGTCTTGATTTCCCATCTTCTTTCAATGTGGGAGAATTGCACTTTCCTCAATTTATTTTAATCTAAAAACAAATTAAAATGCAAATGAATCAACAAGCGCCAAGTGGAAATGGTGAGCAAGGGTAGGTAAGGACCACTAAGGAGGGGGGGACCAAACACCACTTCCTCCCCAAGCAAGCCACCAAGATCGGTCTTCCTTTAACTGAAAGCTAACCCCACGCATGGCTGGTTGGCAGCCTGCCTTGGCTACCAAGGCTTTCCAGCTGGCGCCTAGAAACAAGGCTGGGCTAGCTGGCCACCCTGCCTTCGCATGCACGCAAGAAGCAAGCCACGAACGCAATGCAAGCTGCTGTTGCTGCGATGCGTGTACTGTGTGAGTGTTGGTCGATGCCCAGCTTCTGCGTGCTGCGAGTGGCTAGGACACTACGAGGCTACGGCTTGGCTCGTACTTGTCGCTTGCTTGATTTCTCGTGTCTTCAAATTTTAAATTTGACTTGACTTATGATGCTTGGTTTCAACGCTTTAAGTTTGATATCCGACGTCTATGTTCGTAATAATCTAATGACTTATCTAATCCTTCAAATTGATTTCTCATCTTGGATTGTTTACTCGATTGAGGTGCGACCGAAGGGTTCAGTCAAGATGATGTGATTTTTAGTCCGAAAACTAAGCCTCAAAAAAATATGAATCTAACCTAATTCTATACAGAAAATTCACCAAGAATTAAGAAAGAAACTTAGATTAATTAATCAAGAATCCACCTAATTAATTAACCTAGATGATTGTTTTAACTAAAACAAAAAAAAAATAGCAATTTGGAATCCACCAATCAAGAATTTAAGTAATCCAACTTAAACAAAAGCAATAAGAAATATTATTATGAATGTATGATTAAACTTGTATATTATTCAAAGATTACAACCCTATATTTATAGACTCAATCAACTATCCTAATCCCACTTGAATTAGGATTCTAATCCCCTAACAAAAACCTACGGATTGCATAACTTTATCAAGTTTAGATAACTTTAATTTAGTTATTTAATCCTACTAAAACTCTAACTACTCTTAAGATAAAACTTTCCTATTTTATCCTAACTCAAGCTTGCACTCCAAGCTATTATTGACGCCTACTAGACTAAAAACAATTCCTAATCAACTTAGGAACTCACTTTGCTAAAAACAAATCCTAATCAACTTAGAAACTTGCTTAGCTAAAACTAGTCATAATCAATCTAGGAACTTATTAAGCTAAAACAATTCCTAATGCAATTATAAATCCTAAGTTCTTAAAACAAGAAAAACCCTTTCAAGTGAAAGGTAAAAACTTGTAAGCAAAAACCTAAGTAAAGAAGACTCTAATATCAAGCTAAACCAAGGAAGGCTACAAGGCAAACCGTAGCATTACTTTGATAACCCATGAAGTGACCATGAATTGCGTGATTTGAGTCCAAATTGAGGGCTAATGTTTCTTCATATTGATTTATCAAATCTTCCAAGTTCATCCTCGTATCATCCTCCTCTTCTTCGAAAGAATTTGTCCTCAAATCTTCAAGTTCTTCATCCGAAATGTACTTAGCCAAATCTCCAACATTGAAAGTGGCGCTTACACCATATTCTCCTGGAAGTTGAAGCTTGTATGCATTATCATTGATCTTCTCAACAATACTGAAAGGTCCTTCACTTCTAGGCATCAAATTGTTCTTGCGTTTACTCGGAAATCTTTCTTTTCGTAGATGCAACCAAACCAAGTCACCTACCTTGAAGACTTGCTGCTTCCTATGCTTATTAACCCTTGCTTTGTACATGTCATTAACCTTCTATTCTTGCACAAATTTGAGCATGTAACTTGAGCATTGATTTAAGCTTAGATTTGGCATCCTTGTGTACTAGCTCGCCTTTTGGTAATGGAACAAAATCTATGGGTAGTTTTGGATTTACCCCATAAACAACCTCAAAAGGACTATGATTAGTAGCATATGTAGGTGACATATTGTAAGCAAACTCAGCATGAGCTAACTTAATATCCCAATCCTTTTGTGTCTTGCTTACTAATCCACGCAAAAGTACACCAAGAGTTCTATTAGTTACCTCGGTTTGTCCATTCGTTTGTGGGTGATAAGATGTACTAAAGAGTAGCTTAGTACCTACGAGCTTCCATAAAGACTTCCAAAAGAAACTCATGAACTTTGTATCATGATCACTCACAATGGTTTTTGGAACTCCATGCAATCTAACAATCTCCTTGAAGTAAAGTTCCGCAACTTTCATAGCATCATCCACCTTGTGGCAAGGAATAAAGTGTGCCATCTTAGAAAAATGATCCACCACCACCATGATTGAATCTTTCCCTCTTTGTGTTCTCGGCAACCCTACAATAAAATCCATAGAAATGTCTTCCCATGGTGCATTAGGAATAGGCAAGGGTGTATACAAGCCTTGATGAAAAGTAGCCTTCGCCTTTTGACAAGTTGCACTTCTAGAAATAACTAGTTGTATGTCCGTAAGCATTTTAGGCCAATAGAAGTGCTCTTGTAACATATTCAAGGTCTTTTCAATGCCAAAGTGACCAACAATTCCTCCTCCATGAGCCTCTCTAACAACTAGCTCTCGGATGGAACACTTAGGAAGACAAAGTCAATTTCCTTTGAAAAGAAAACCATCTTGCAACAAGTAGGAACCTACGGCCCCTTTTGAACAATCATCAACGATTATAGAAAATTCATCATCTCTTCTATAGTACTCTTTAATAAATTTAAAACCAAGAAATTTGCTATCAAGAATACCTAGCAAAGAATACCTTCTTGAAAGTGCATCCGCCACTACATTAGATTTCCCTTCTTTGTACTTAGAAGAAAAATTGAATGATTGTAAGAACTCAACCCATTTAGCATGTCTTGGATTAAGCTTTTGTTTCCCATGTATATACTTCAAATATTCATGATCGGAATGCAAAACAAAGTGGTTAGGTCTTAAGTAATGACTCCAATGATCCAAAGCCCTAACAATTGCATAGAATTCTTTATCACAAGTGGAATAATTCAAATGAGCCCCATTCAACTTCTCACTAAAGTAAGCTATAGGCTTTCTCCCTTGTAACAAAACAGCCCCAATTCCAACCCCACTTGCGTCGGTATCTACCTTAAAAGGTTGTGAAAAATCTGGCAAAGCAAGTATAGGTGCTTCACATAGCTTCTTCATGATTAGCTCAAACGCTCCTTAGGCTTCTTTAGTCCACTCAAATTTTCCCCTTTCCTTCTTCAAGCATTTGGTAATGGGTGGTACAACACTAGAAAAGTTCTTCACCAATCTTCTATAAAAAGAAGCTAAACCGTGAAAAGATCTAACCTCACTAGCATTAGTAGGACTAGGCCAAGTTCTAATGGCTTCCACCTTAGACTTGTCAACCGATCTTTAGACACAACATAGCCAAGAAAAGTAACACTAGGCACCAAGAAATAACACTTCTCAAGCTAAGCATAAAGTTTCTTTTCCCTTAACACTTCAAACACACTTCTTAGATGCGTTAGATGATCATGTAAGTTTTTCGAATACATCAAGATATCATCTAAGTAAACAACAAAAAACTTTCCAAGAAAAGGTTTGGGTACCTCATGCATCAATCTCATGAACGTGCTAGGTGCATTAGTAAGACCGAAAGGCATCACTAACCATTCGTACAAGCCTAGCTTTGTTTTGAAGGCGGTCTTCCACTCGTCTCCTTCTCTCATTCGTATTTGATGATAGCCACTCATAAGATCAATCTTCGAAAATATTTGTGAGCCATGTAACTCATCTAGCAAATCATTTAATCTTTGAATAGGAAAACGATATTTGATAGTGATCTTATTCACGTTTCTACTATCAATGCACATTCGCCAACTTCCATCCTTCTTTGGAACAAGCAAAGTAGGAACGGCACATGGACTCACGCTTTCCCTCATGTAGCCTCTAGACATGAGCTCTTCAATTTGACTTTGCATCTCCTTAGTTTCTTCCGGATTGCTTCTATAGGCTGCTTCTATAATTATCAATCGTCCATCAGTTAGATGACCTTGATTAGGGATAATTTTCGATTGAAATATTCAATGTTCACTTAACAGGTGTTTCTTTATCCAAGACATGGTCTTGATACCCTACTTTGAAATATTCTAAAAATAAATTGGACTCATTATTTAATTCTAAACCACAATCAAATAGTTTGTGGAATTTATTATTAAAAATTTTATTCCACTATGAAACTTTCCAATATTTCATCTTATGATAAATGGTTTTCCCCAAATGTTTTATGAGTAATACTCTTGAAAAAAACATTTATAGAATTAACACCAATATTTAATATGCTTGATTCCCTTTATGTAATTGTGAATGTTGTCGTTCACTTATCGCATAGGTTTAGTTATGATTACTTTGTAAATCTTAGCATCTTCATTATTGAATACTTTCATAATGATATGATAAAATTTGAGAGTGTTTTGGATTATGTGATTTAGGATTTATTGTCCAAGTGGTTGCTCCCACTCGTTTTGATAATTAGAGATCTTCAAGTTGACAACCTACAATCATCAACGTTCAATAACGACCTTCCATTAAACAACTTTCTTATTATTGCCTTTAAGGCAACAATGTTCTCAACATATACTTTAGCAGATTTCCAAATGACGCTTTGCATGGATTATACTCCAACTGGCTCACAATGATTTGGGATACCATAATCACTTGTGATCATGGAAATTTACCTTAAATTTCCGCACATTACACATGGATGCGCGTCCATGTTACCATTCCCAAGCCACGATGCATTTTAGGTCGTGCTTGTAAACGAATTTCTTGTTAAGGATCTGATCATTGCTAGGGATGTGCTTGCAACATCAATTCTCAAATTACATTTGTTTCCATGCGTCAAGAACTCATTCCTTTTACTTATCCAAGTACTTTGGAAGTTTTTGACTATAATCTAACGATCCATTACTTAGACTTGAATTGATTGGTATTTTATACTTCTCATGCTCTAAGCATGTAAGTTGGTGACGACTCCATATCATAGCATACATGATGGTTTTAATTGCAAAATTATTCCCAATTTATTCCATTCATGTGACCTTTTAGCTCATCTAGTTTCACCGAGTCTTGCTAAATTGTTTGCGGTATGATACGGTTCAAAGTCTCTCCTAGAGTCTTTCTTGTTTGATTTAGTATTAGCCTAGCTTATACTTAGTTCAAAAAATTTACTTAGTTTTATACATATGGGTCGAAGGTCTTTTCAGGTCCTTCATGTTTAACACGGTAAATTCCTTTACTCGTTTAAACATTTATTAAGTCTATATAATATATCTTAGTTCCCAATATGTACTAAGTATCGTCTTTCGCTTGGTCCATTGTCGAAAATAGTTTTAAATCTAAGCATTTAGCATTTGATAGTCATTTCACAATAGTGTTCGTAAACTTCTTGTTGGACCTTACAAGATCGACTCTTGCTTCCACTAAACTTCTTATCCATAAGAATTCCTATGTTTCTCCATAAGCCAAACCTTTTATTAACTTTATGAGAATACACTTTTAAATTCCTACATGCAATGCTTAATTCAATCCCACAATGGATTTCTTGAGCTTGCTTTCAAATCTAGCATTATTTAGAATTACAAAAACCCTTAGACTATTTCCATAGTCTCTTCTAAAATCCCATTTTAGCTTAAGAAGGCAGTTTCGTTATCTATTTTGCCATATTTAATATGCGCAATTTTGCTAGAATAATCACGAAAAGACTTAAGCATTCCGATTAGTGCATAGGTTTTATTAAATCAACATCGTGAATTTGATTGTAACCTTTTTAACTAATCTAGCTATGTATGCATATACATTTCTACATATGTTAGATTTCTCCTTCAAAACTTGTTTACGATCCATGGGTCTCACACTTCATGCAAATTAATCAAGTTTCAAACATGATTTTCAAACATGGAGTCTATATCAGAATTAGGATTTGTCGCAATTTAAGAGTATATTAATGATGTTCGGGTTAATATTAGCAAATTGTTCATAATCATAAAATTGTATGTTTATTTGTATATCACGTTAAAAAAATTTATTTATTTAGTTATTTATTTCAATTTTCAAAAATATGAAATTAGATATTCATTTGTATTACGGATGTTTTGTATTTCTTTATAATTAAATGTTCATTTTCTTGCAGTATGATGTTCATTCATTTGTATTAAATGAACATTTACAAGACACTATTCCCTTACCATCCAATAGTAAATAGTATGCTTGTAACTCTTAGGTTTATTTTTAACTTAATAGAAATTTATAAGATTCAATCCAAGCCTTTGGTGAATTCTATACCTATACGAGGTAGTTGAATCAAACACTGAGTTTCAAGGTGCTTTTAGAACCCTTTGATTATATTGATCTTACTCCACCACTTCTATAGTTTTTGTGAGTATTGAATTCTCATTTAAGGCACTTGTAAAGTCCTTTGAGTATTCTTGATTAATCATTCTCATGAAGCCCTTCTAAACTCTTCGGAGATTCTCATTTTAAGTATGTTGCTAATCTCGATGGTCATCAAGTTCACTTTCCTCCCACTTTTCGTTTTAGAAATGTGTTACGTTCCAAGAAGACACCACTTAGAGCAACAAATACTATGTTCTCAATTAGGTTGTGGAAGTAATTCACGTAGTCTCAGTTGAATACTTACAAAGAGACATGTATATTTTCTTTGGGTAAAAGTTCGTTGTGAAACAAACAGTTAGCTCCTTCTCGAGCTACCTTAGCCCTTATTGAGTCACTTAGCTCCCACTAAGCTAATGAACTCTCACTAAGCTAAGAGCCTTAGACATATACTTAAAAAGACACTAGAAACTATTTCTATAGATAACTGATTATGGTGTCCTTTCATAGCTTCGACTATTTTTCTGTTTAGTGTAACACTAGTCATTTGTGCAAATATTTAAGAACTTTATAGGAAGGGATGTGATCCATCATCATTCGAGTCATTTCCAAATGGCATCGAGGTCTCCGTCAAGACATACTATATTCTTGGTGGAGCTAGTTATTAAATTCCAATTTCATAACTTTGATATGATCACTCTTGGCTCAAGGAAACATTTCTCGATCTAACCTAGAAGTTTTGATATCTTGCCAAGTCGATTCTATACTTCACAGAACTTTTGAGCTACGTAATATCCAGTTTTGTTAACATTTGATGAATATAGACATATTCTTCCAAATTCTTATGAGACATTGAAGTAATGGGATTCTCTTTAGCTTTCGGAGTCAATTGTTTATATAAAGCACAATAGCTCCTTTCTTTGTCAACTTTAACAAGTAAGACTTGCTTGTCTTAGAACGATTCTGAATTGATCAACTATCAAGAGTCTATCTAATAGAGCCTTGAGTATGTTCTTGTCGATGTGGCATTGCTAAAGATGTTTGTAACACAAATCATGTCCATGACTTGAACTTTGTGTGTTTTTATGCTAGGGAAATGTTTGTTTATAATCTAGCATTCTTTACTCATGGCTTAGACAACCATGCCATTCAAATAAAACCCGCAACTATTGCTCTTTTACTTTGAATGTGAGTCTTTCCGTGTGTAAACGGATCGCTTGCTGATTATGGAACATAATAACTATTATTCGTTCCAACCTTAGCTTAAAAGGTCTTTAAACAGAACAAATGACCTTATAACTGATGTAGCACTTTCTTGCTTTATTCTAAGCTTGTAAGTCAATTTACCTTAACTTCAATGATTTGAGGCCACTTTCAAAGTGGAACACTCAAGCAGTATCCGGTACTTTTGAAGATAACAAGTTGCTAGGTTAACTACAATAACATGAACTCATGGGTAGAAAAGGAATCTTATCCCTTTCCTTTTCTCCTTGTTTCCTATATTTCTTAACATACATTATCTCATAACTTTAAGAACCATTTTCTTTAAGTGTTTTGACTTTTATAAATTAAGCATCTTATGCGCCGTAAAATCAAGTTCCATCTTTTCTTTAATTCATGCTTGAATTACTACATCAACGGGTCCTACTCATTAATGTATGAAGCGAAAAGATATGTTGGTTGTCAACTATTGACAATATGAGTTTTTCAACTAAATACTTCATGTTCATCAAAACTATCTAGTATTTTGAATACATGATTTCCAACCGTCCTTTCGGAATTTAGTTATGAAAGTCATTTATGAGAGTTGTATTTTAGAAATGCTTTTCATTTCTTTGAGAACCATCCTCAAAGATTTCCTTTACCAATCATTGAGAACAATATAATTTGATTTAGAATTCTACAAATATAAGTGCAAAGTAGAACCATTTATCAAAAATACTAACATAATAAGTTTGAAATTTAAAGCATACATGCAAATTTTCAATCTTATTACGCGTCTTATTCACGCATTAAAATATGTCCCTTTTAGTGGAGAATAAAGCGATTCCGAGATCCTAAAAATCAAAAAGTGATTAAGCATGATTTGGCTTGTCTTAACACTTAATATTTTAGTGTAAGAAATCCAATTGCTAATAGCTCTAAGTTACTCTTGGTTTGATAAAACATCGCATCTAATGCTTCCTTGACATTTTATCTACATTGCCACGACATCTAAGGACTCCTTACTGATATCGTTGATCTTAACCAAGACCAACTTGTATACCTAGTATACCTTACGTTCCTAGGGAAGTAGTAATGTCTCGCTTTGGCGTAGCCAATCACTACGCGCATTAGTTCGGTAAGTGTTTTTCTCTGAATGGCAAATTTTGCTCAATTTTATAGGGACCTAGGGTTTCTATGTTGGTTGATTTAAGTGAACTTAATTAATCATCGCAACATTTGAAATCCTAAATGTTTTGGGGTTTTTTATGTTTCCTACGGGAGAGTTACAATTTCATAGTATGCTCCTTCCTTTGCCTGTACTTGCACAAATAACGGAGACTCCACTTGGGGGGTGGGAGTTCCGCCTCCGAAGATTAAGTTAGAATCTTTCTGAAGAGGAATAAGAACAATAAATGCTTTCTCGATTCGAGAGCGTTTGCAATGGGTTTCGTGTTTGGTTAGTTGTTTGATTTTTTTTTTGTCGATCCCCATAAATGAGGTCTACCCCTGCTATTTATAGTACGGGAGAACTGTACCTCAATTAGGGTACAAGGACACGTGTCACAGAGGGATTGAGCCTCTGTTTGCCTAATAAGGGGTGGACACGTGTCACAGGCTGATTAGCCTGATTACAAACCGTTGGTATGTTGACACGTGGCAAGCTTTAACTAGGCCACGTGTCAAGGGTAATTTTTACCCTAAACATCTGCCCCTCACAGGTGTGACATGGCATGTCCACGTGTCATCTGTGACAGGTGTTAGACGCCTGGGAGGAGACGGTTCGTCTCTTTCCCTCCCATTTTTTATTTTTGAAATTGCTAGGGCAGAAGGAACCGTTTTGCCTTCTGCCCCCTCTCCTCCACACTTTACATAATTTTTGAAAAATTTCTAAGCGAGCTCTGATACCGGCTGCTTATTTCCTTCAAGTACATCCGGCTACCGGTTGTGTAGTTTTTTCTGTAATTTCTCTAAGGTACCGGATCCCTTTCTTCCTTCATTTTTACTTCTTTCTTTTTGAGGACTCTTGAATGTTTCCCCATCCGGGTGGTAAGCTGCCTAGGGGGTCTTTGACCCATTTCCAAGTATAAAATAGAACACCCTTTTAAATAACATGGCTTTCAAAGCACCCCCATCCAGTGGAACACCGCCTAGGGTACTTTTTGAGTTTTTACCAAGAAAATGATTTCCAACCCACAACCGGTTTAATGTCGGTTGGGTCATCATTCTGGTTTTTTCATGACATTAGTTTCAAACTTTTGATTGCGTTCAATGCACCCCCATCCGGTGACTCACCGTTTGGGTCTTGCTTTGAACATGCTTCTTTGAAAACAGGTCTTATTATACCTTCATCCGGTATTTTGCCGTTTGGGAGGTGTTTGAATGACCTTAACATTCCTTGCAGCACCTACATCCGGTATCTATACCGGATGGGATTTTTTTTTTTTTTTTTTTTTTTTACAAGTGTTTCCCATAGCCCCCATCCGGTCTAACACCGTCTGGGGTATCTCTAACCCAACCTCCTTGATACCGTCTGGGGTATCATGGAGTGAGCCTTACAAATCATTTAGCTATTTTTACAAATGCTTCACACCCCCCCCCCATCCGGTCTTACACCATCTGAGGTACCTCTGACCCAGCTTACTAAATATCGTCTGGGGTATTTATTCATTGAACTTTACAATTATCTAGCTAGTTTTTACAAATGCTTGTAAAAAAAAATCCCCATTTGGTCTAACACCGTCTGGGGTACTTCTGACCTTACTCACTGAATACCGTCTGGGGTATCTTTAAGTGAACCATATAATTTCATTTGGCTAGTTCTAAACAACCACAGGCGGTAAATGCCGTTTGTGGTGTTTTTGGATGAGCTAATGACAAACAGGCTAACCTGTATTTTGTCTTTTTTTCAACTTTAAACAAATTCGTGGAGTTCTCCGCCTGAGGTGGCTTCAAGCCAACTCACATCTTACCTTCTCATCTCAAAGGTACCGTCTGTACCCTTTACATTCCTATCTTTTTATTTTCAATTGCATAGTATTAGGATATGGACTTCGCCAATATAGACACGGCACATCCTACGACAGTGGTCATCCGGTCACCAGGGACGGCTGAGTCTAGGACTAGGACTGCCGTCTGAGGGTGCTTGGACAACCTTCACCTACTTCGAATCCGACTGTTTCTGTTCATGTGCAGGAGAGAATGGCCCGGACTAGATGGACGACAATAGATCCAGATTACAAGTCCGATGATGCAGCCATTGATCCGCCTGTCCTTTTAAATGAAGAGCAGACGACGAAATTGTCTGAGAGAGTTCCAATGAGGATACTCCTCAAGATTCCCCGGGTGTACCCAGCACACCGAGTAATTGCATTTTGGGTAGTTCTGGCTCTAATGCCGAAGAATCCAGTGAGGGATCCGGTGAGGGATCGGATGATGAAGAGTCCGGCTTTGATGAAGAGTCTTCTGAAAAGGCTGCCCCTATTCACGAGGAGGCCTGTAAATGGTCGGCTAAGGGGGATCCAATCGATATGACTATGTCCGCCAGGGATGTGGTCACTTTAAACGCCACACTCCCTTCTTTCTTAAAGAAGAAGTCGGTTGGGGAGAAATGGGAAGTGGTTGTCCTGCCTATAGAGGCAAGCGTTGTTTGGACCGACGATGTAGACAATGCCGACAACTACTTCGGCTGCTACGAGGCGGCATTCACAGCCGGCCTCCGGTTTCCCCTCCATCACTACATAAAAGCCATACTAAAGGGTATGACTTGGGTGTATTGCAGTTGACCCCCAATTCATGGGTCAACATTCTTAGATATATTTCCGCCTGCGAGTTGTAGGATGTTAGGCCAATCTGGGAAGCTTTTACGCACATGCACTATCTCAGCAGAGCGCCGGTGGGTGGAATGCGTGGTATACTTTAACTACGCTCCCGGAATATATAATGACTTTGGACAAGCCGTCCAAATGGAGTAAATGGAAGAGCAAGTTTTATGTCGTCTCTTCTCCATCCCCCAAACTTAACCACCAGCTACGTAGATACAATAAGCACCCGGCTTTGCTGGGTAGGAAATGTGCTCTCCCAAAAGTGTCGGCTGAGGCTTGGGACCCGATAATGGAAAAAGGCCTCTTTCTTAAGACAACAGCCCGACTGGATGATGGGAGTGAAATTATAGTCCCCCAATTCTGGGTTCCCCATCCGCATTGGTTTCAGGATGAGTGCTTCTTGTCTTTGTGTAACCTTAGCACTATGTTTACTAAGGGTAGGTTGTCGCATGACCGAATATTTACCGGATGCATATGTTTATCAGATTTTTAACCCTGTATTTTTCCTCTTTGTAGAAGTCGCTAAAGGAATGGTGCCTCTGGAGAAGACACCTGCCACAGCTGCCTTTCTTCTAAGGAAGAAGTAGATTGAAGAAAAGAAGGCAGCACTAGCCGCCAAGAATGTCAGGGTAGTCTGCCTTTCCTTAGCCATTTTTCTTTGAATTATAATTCTTTCCGTGCCGGATGTATTATACTTGTTAAATGATTTTTAACCGGATGTATTATACTTGACTGCTTTCAGGCTAGGAGCCAAGTCATTCCTCGCTCTTTAGCGAGTATGCACAGAAGACCGGCTGGAAACATACCTCAGCCGACTTCTAAGGCACCAAAAGTGGCTGGTCCGGCTGCTTCTGGTTCGAAGAAAACGCCTGACAAGGAAAGGCCTACTACAGTAGGGAAGAGCCTGCAATCCATTCCTCCACTTTGAAATGGTGGTGGAAGAAATAAGACCGGTTGTTCGTACCTAGACGGGTACAGACTCAAATGCTATTGGGAGGGCTTTGACCCCACAGTCCGAAAAAGGTAAAACCACTGCCTTTGATCCCCCTTGGCCGCTTGGGCATATGAGAGTCAAAACCCAAGCTATCCAATCCGGGGATTCTTCCGAATGCCGCCTGAGTATGGGCGGAGCGTATGCCCAGCATCTTACAGCTGATTCTATGATTGTAGATATCTCCTCTAGCCATCCCAATTATCAACAATTTTCTAAGAGGATGGTCCGGGCTCTTACCCGGTCTGAAAAAGAGGTTGTGCCGGCTGTGCACACGGTCAATCTTGACCGAATCACTTCTCTCCTAGCTAAGGTAATTAAACCGGATGACCTATGCTTGAGCAATGATCTTTATTTACCGGATGCAAATGCTTTTTCTTGATTTTTCTAACACTCTTCCCGGTTGATATCACAGGTGATGCTGAGAGTGGATGGGCTTAATGTCCCCTTGCGCAAAAAGCAGGAGGAGGTAAGAGACGCTCAGAGACGTGCATCTGAGCTAATTGACGTCTGCCAATTCAATGCCATTTCATTTGATTTGGAAACTAAACGAAAGGCGTTGGAACAGGAGGAAGCGCTGAGACAAGCAGTTGCGGCTAGGGAGGCTGCAATGAAGAGAGTTGATGAGATTGAGTTGAAGGTCAAAGACCTTCAAACTGACCTGAAAGCTCTGGAAAATGCTGACAAAGAAAATGCTGATCTTCGCAAGGACGTCAGCCGGCTGAAGAATGAGCTTTCTTCGAATCAGGCGGCTCATAAAGAAAAGCTGGAAAAGGAGCAAGTCCGCCTAATAGAAGAGAACGAGGCCGACTGCGAGAGCGCGTGAAGCTGGCTTGGAGTCTCATTCATCCGGACTACGAGTTCGAGTACTTCAATCTTCGGTACCTGTATGCTTCTAAAGTATACGAGGCTAAGGTACTCGGTTCTGACCCTCCTCCCCCTTATGAGGAGTGGTTAAACAAAATACGGAGAGTCAGCCGATGAGGTGCATCAGGAGACCCAGACTGAAAACCAACAAGAAACAACTGTGGCGCAGTCGGCTGAAGTTCCAACAGCAAACTCAGCAGCTGGAGAACCAGCAACCTCAGCAGCAACAGCAATCATAAACCATCTTTTATTATAAACAATCTTCTTCTTTTACCGGCCTGCGAGCCGTGTAGGTATCTGTACTTTTCCCAAACATGGGTCCAGTTAACTTTTATTAATTCTAATCTATTAACCAACTCAGTCGGTTTTTCCTTTTACATATACTTGCATCAGTTAATGTTTTGCACTATTTCTATAAGTATTACAAGTATTTGTCTGTTCTTATTTCGGCTGATACAACAGAACGCAAATAGAGTGGTTGTTTGTTTATTCCAACGATAAACAAGCAGCCGTCCTATTTTATGCCGGATAAGGTATCAAACTATACATTT